>NC_067118.1:33773754-34028754 GCF_021347895.1 Acanthochromis polyacanthus
GTCAAACGCACATTCAAAAATACAGATCATCAGTGTCAGTAATGGAACTGCCTAAGACAAATGTGGAAAGAAAGAAAGAAGAAAGAAAGAAAGAAAAGAAAAGAAAGAAAGAAAGAAAGAAAGAAAGAAAGAAAGAAAGAAAGAAGCAGACAGTAGAAAGCAGAAAGTAGGCAGGCAGCCAGGCAGTAGGAAAAATGGGTGTATATATGAGGGTTTACAGGTAGGAACCATGTGGCTACAGGCAAAGGTAGGACGCCATGGTCAGAGTCCATATCCTGTGTCTTAATGATGTGTGTTGCAGCCTCAGGGGAATGGCAGCTTTAATGGGGAGGCAGTCTGCCACTGGTAAACACATGCTGGAGCTCAGTGAAAACACTGCTGGCAAGGAATTAGGTCATTTGTGATAAGCATGAGAGCAGCATTGCCTTGAAATCATTTTTGGCTGCATGTGTGTGTGTTTGTGTGTTATGTGGAAATTCTCCCCCATTAAACATTTGTTTAGCTTGACATTAGTTTACCTCAACAGTCTGTTAACTTACACAAGTCTAAATCAAATCCTCGCTGTGTTTATTGCAGCGTAACTGAAAATCACTTCAGTTTCGGAAATAAATTACCACAAATAGCCTTTTAGATTCAATAGAAGAGAAAAGAAATCCTACTGAGGCCCCCAGTTACTCATACTGAAGAGTTGGACCCTGAGTCCAATGTAAAGTCATCACGGTTATAATGATATTACATTTCGTAGTGGCATTTGTACGTATTGAATGAGCTATGACACCAGCCACATGAGGTAAGGAGTTGGCCTGGTACAGGGGTTGCTGAGGTTAAACGGAAAAGCAGGGGATGTGTCATTACCCTGAAAAAACATGTGTCATGATTCTGGTCACTCTGTAGTGAAGATCAAGTGTTAACATAATCACTTCTCCAGATTTGAGAGAGACTCGTCATTATTAGAAAGAGAGTGTTTGATGGACAGTACATATGCAAGCGAGAAGAGAAGAGAAGAGAAGAGAAGAGAAGAGAAGAGAAGAGAAGAGAAGAGAAGAGAAGAGAAGAGAAGAGAAGAGAAGAGAAGAGAGAGAAGAGAAGAGAAGAGAAGAGAAGAGAAGAGAAGAGAAGAGAAGAGAAGAGAAGAGAAGAGAAGAGAAGAATGCCATCCTCCAGTTGCTTTTCGTTTGATTGCTTTGGTCTGGCTTGGCCTTGTACAGGAAGAGCCGGGAAAAGTAATCGGGCCCATTCACACTCGACTAGCTCGGCCTGCTCCACTTTCCTCCTGGGACTGCCAGTGAGGTTGTGTGGTATAGGGAGATGGGTGAGAGGCATTGGATGGGTTCATAAGGGACAGTCAGAGGCTAGGTGTGGAAGGATGCAATGGGGGATAGAGGGCAGGGTGCATGGTTCTCTCCCTAAGAAGTGCTAACTTGGACAGTGGGAGGAATTTTCTGTGGTTTATCCAACGAGAGCTGCTCCATCTGTATAAACTGAAGCCTGCCAAAATGTAGGCTCTCTCTCTCCATACACACACATGCATGCACACACTCAAAGTTACACACACACACACACACCAAAGGCTGCCAGAACGTCGACTCCCTCTGTCCAAAGAGGAGCAGAGAAACTTAACTCCCTCATTACTCGCTCAGATAAAATTTTTTTTTAAAATGTCTGCATTTATGCAGCGCATTACAATTTGCTTCTCCTAATCTCTAGCTGAACCATTAAGAGCAACTTCAGGGTTCAATGTCTTCCCCAAGGACACTTTGATGCATAAAGCACGACCCTATCTACCTCCTGAGAAACATCTGCCATATGTTATAAGAAACACAAACGAGAGCACACACACAGCAGAACGCACACGAATGCAGGTGTTTGCATGCAGACAAGCGCACGCACAATCCATTGAGAAGGTGAGTCCTGAGGCTCTCCTGGCTACAGAGTACTTAAAAGAATTGTTTTCGCCCGTTCTGCTGAGCTGCTCTAATGACAGTGGTGTGGAGACAGAGGTTATGTAAGTGTGAGCTGCAATCACACTCCACGCCACTTAGACGTGACTCAGCTGGCCCAATGCCTGTTTGCGTGAGTGTGTGTGTGTGTGTGTGTGTGTGTGTGTGTGTGTGTGTGTGTGTGTGTGTGTGTGTAAGAAAGACAGAGGGAAAGCAAGAGAGGGAGAGAAGACAGTGTTCAAAAGAGAAAGATACTGGACAGAGTCTACAAGATAGTGAGAGAAAAGAAAGGAAGTTTGAGTAGAGGTAGAAGGTGTTTATGCATGTTTTTGTTTTCATCTGAGCATGTGTGTGCATGCTAGTGGTCAAGGTTATAAACACAAATGTTACTGACCATGTGCCATATATCCTTTTAGATTTCATTTGTTAGATGACAAGCTATCTGTTACCTGCTCGTCAACATTCATTCTTTTTTCACTGCAGTTTGGGTTAAATCAGAAGCAAGTAAATATCCAAGTGTACGTGTTGGCATGTGTGTGTGTAAGCGTGACACACAGCGGCCCCTTAGTTTCCCAGTAGGGCTTGTGGTAGAGTACTGACATCTTTCCACAGGATATGAGAACTGTGTGATCATCCATCTGAGGAAAAACACACACTCTATAGCGCCTCCTTTCGTGCCTCAATCTGTACTACCCGCTCTCTCTCTTCTAAGATTGCTCGTGTCTCTTTAAAACTTTGCTCTTCTTTTGCCAAGGGGGCAGGGTTGCACTCTGTGAGTCACTGGGCTGTCCCTGGCACAGACAGACACATGCACATAAATGCACGCACACACACTCGCACACACACTTGAACCTCTCTATGTTTATGAGTGGAGCTGGCCCTATGCCCAGCTTTAGGGCTGCACGGCCCCAGCACTGTACCGCTTAACCCTTCAGGAGCTCATACTGTTTCAATTTAACCCAGAAAAAAGGGACATTGACTCAGTATGTCAACACCTGACAGCTCAGGTCAAGCCTCTTACAGACTATTATCCAAATATCTGCAAGTAAATGCCACATATAATAATTCCCAAAAAGGCCACAACTGACAAACTACATTTTAGGGAAGCTGGTCCTTTAACAATCTCCACAGTTGGCTGTTTAACTCTTAAGGAGGTCTCCCCAAGCACAGCTACTGCAAACAGAGAAATAGGTTTCTATGACTGGTGACAGGATTTATGCGTCCAAAATCACAATCTGCTCTTCACACCTAACTACTAACAATGTGTCATTCCTTTAGTGTGTGGGAGGACATGCTCAACCTCAAAAGTTCCCACTCATACCAGCAACATTTGAACCTTGAACTTGGACTATTGTGTCTTCTGCACTTTACTAATACATTAAAATGACTGTATTATTAATGTCCGTCTCTCTTTTTGTCTGTTTTCCACACATACATGTGTCCATGCAGGGACAGCCAATATTTAAACTCTGATGTAAGTGTGTGTGCCTGTAGCACGCTTCGAGCTGGTGACCAAATAGGAGAAACTTGCCATCTGAGCTTGTGTACACACAGAAACACACACACACACACACACACACACACACACACACACACACATCATCGAGTAAAGACCAAACAGCAAAATGGAACATGACACAGACAGTCTGGATGAATATGAGAGGCCACTGAGAGCTGATGGAAAGTGTCGTGTTAAGTATGATGGGTGTAGTGACAGATGATTTGATATTATCTGCATGAGTTGAGGGATTCTACTGTGAAAGACACCGAACCCCCTCTCCTCTTCGATAGATCCCCACGGTGCTATAGCTGCTCCAATAACCATGTCAGCTTGGAGGCAGGGCTATTGGCCTCCCACCTTTACCAGAGCGTAACCTCGAGAGTAATCCCTGGAGGGTCCAGACTAATAATAGTATATGGATATGATCCTATGGAAATGATAGTCCAGCACAGAATTAAATGGCAGTCAAATGTATGTTAAACACCGAATGCTTACATGTGGTGGGACTAGCATAGACTACATGCAATAGGATGGAACTTTCTGATATGGTTTTAACAAGAATGGTTGGCAACACCTGAACAAACAGCAGTTGAGTCAAAATAACACACATATCCACACAAAAGACATACACACACACATGCACACACAGTAGGTACAGTTGCTGAGGAGTGTTCTGTAATTCTAGTGTGTGTTAATGACTCTCCCAGGCACACTGGAGAGAACGTTAAAAACTCTGGCTGTGATTTACTGTGGAGCGATGCAAGCTGGGACACGACCCAGAGATTCACACTGTGGCGCACATACACACAGCCTGGTAAAGTACAATATAAAAATGAAAGAAGGAAGGTGGTGCTACAAAAAAGAAGCTCAAATTTGTAAATAAAATATGTTTTCATGTGGGTAAAATAAAGTTGCATTTTATGAACTTAATAAATAATTCAACCAATTAAGTCCTCATTATCATCTCTTGCATTTGCATGTTCAGAGTCCTTTTATGACCAACTCTATTGTATTGTGTTTAAATTGAACACTATTAAATATATTCCAGATCTCTTTATACAGGCCATTGACTGGCATTACAGTCACACATCAATCACGGGCCAAGTCACTTAGAAGCCATTAAACTGTAACAATGTTTGTGTGTACAGCTCGGCTCTGACCAAAAACAAAAACATATGTCCTCATTTACCCACCGCAATCTCATTACGGTCATACAAACAAGTCATTTTTAATTCACCAATTACAGATGAGAAAAAGGAAGAAGAGATGGGCTAGATGATCCATCACGAGTTTGTGGCCAACAATTGCTGTAAAGTGCATCACCACAATGTCGCACTGGACGACTTGTGGTCTCCCAAATGTCTTCTGATGAACTGAAAGTAAAACAAAGAGCACGAAGGCCAACAGCTCTTTACCACTGCACAACAAAAAGAAGATAAGTTTTGTTTCATATCAAGCATTTGTATATTTTTACTTTGTCCAGAGCCAGACACCTGCAAAACACCTGTAAGCGCTCACCCTGAGCACACACAGGCCTTAACTAAAATCATCTATATTTATCTTGGACACACTGAACGTCTGCAGGACAGCGGTGTGATTTGTATGATAGGATATACAGCAATGTGGATTACGACACGAGTTGGGTAATATTACCCCTGGTCAGGTTAAGAAAAGATTGGTAGAAGACTGATGAGGTTTGTTTTGGAGAAAATCACTCCCCCTCCCTCGGAAAGGTTTGTTAAGTCCTGTTCCCACAGAGTACAGATTCATGACCTACTTCTGTCCTCTACCAAGAATAACATGTACTACCTGAACAACATTGACCATTTAGACAGCTGCAGGGAGAGTGTAGGGAAAAGGTAGGGGCGTTAAAGGCTGAGGTGTACGGTGGATTGAAGGTAAGGTTGTGGCATGCAATGTGTGAAAGAAAGAGGGAGAACGAGGAATCATGGAAGAGAGAAAAGAAAGAGTGGGAGGATCCCGTAAAGTTACAGTGAATGAAAGAGACGGTAAGATATGCCCCGATCCTTTAAAAAGTTAGTTGATTCTCCGGAGGTTTAATTGAATTTGAAATGAGTTGGGAGCCAGAAAGTTAGCAGAAGCTCTGGAAGGCTTAGCCATGAAGATGAAGAGCTGCTGAATGACAGGAGAGAAGACAGAAGAGGAGAGGACTCCGTAACAGTCGCATACAGAGGAGTCCTGTGTGAGGAAAAAGATTCGGCCACGCACAGGTAAATTGATCTCACGGGAAAGTGAGTAATAGTGGAGTAAAAGCTACAAAAGAAGGTATGGATTGGAAACACTGAGGGAGGAACAGAAAAACTGAACAAAGCATGAAGACAAGGAGAAATAAGAGAAAAAGAAGGAGTCATACAGGCACCGGCAGAAAGAAATAAAGATGAGCAGCGGAGTTGGAGAAAAGTGGACAGAGGCAAAGCTTTCAACGAAATAGAAAAAGAGGCTTGGCGAGGGCCTGAGCTGAGGGTTTATGAAGGTGCAGGGCTCTCTCCAGAGCAAACAGAGGCTAACAGAAGGGCTGTTGTGTGGGTCAGGGTGGGCCAGAGGAGGGGACAAAAACACTGGGATGTGAAATGTGACAGATCTATTTTAGGACATCAGCACAGGAGACCTTCTCTGCTCTGAACCAGGTGTGAGGGGCAGGGGTCAAGGGCAGGACAGTAGAATCTAAAGCACTATTTGAAGTGGATTAGTCTGACGGGAGGAGGCCCTATAATTAAATTTTTATGTGCTTTGTGCGATCCAGTCCCGACTTCACAAGATGATTTGAGCAGAGGAGAGCTTTCCTGCATGTTATTGCTGAATTAAAAATGTCACAGTGAAGAAAAAATTTATATCATTGTGGAGATGTTGACTCAACTTGTGACGTCTCAATGAAAAGTCCAAGAGGACATATTTGAGTTAAAATTCAAATGTGCATACGGTCTTGTGTTGCATTTTTACAGGAACATTTCCTCCATATTCTTCCGAAGCATACCGCACAATCAGCTTGTCACAACCTAAAACGAAAGTCATCATCATCTTGTTTCTCACTATTCCTGTATTTTACAGTTTTCTGTTAGTTCTTCCACAGAAAAACACACAAACCTCCTTCCTCTTCCTCTAATCTGTCTTAAAACGCCCTGATGTGTGGGAAGTTAATACTAGTTCGAAAGTATATCAAGTCCTGGTGGTAAATTTCCCAATGTCTGTGATTCTGATGCTGTGGTCAGAAAAATGTTTTCACAATTTGTAAACATCACACTTCCTTCCAAGTTGGACGTCACTGCTATACATCCCTCATAGTTCCTTGGATACACACCTTACATCTCTTCACTACTCTCATTTCTCGTGCATCTTCGAGGCAAGCCCATTCGCCAATTCTGAAGACACCCACCACCTGCCCCTGCACCCCCACCTGCTCTGCGGTCTAGGCCAATCAGGATCCAGGCAGAGCGGCTGATTATGCAGGCAGCTGTCAGCCCTTTCAGGTGAGGCCCCCCAGGCGACAGTTCAACTGCTTCAGACTGAGGCTGTGCCACCGAGCCTGACAGTAGCACGAACAACATAGAGAAAAGAATGCTAATGGATCAAATCAGATGAGTGCTGAGATGAGAGGAGGGAGTGCAGAGGAGAGGAGGAGGGCGCTGGCAGGCACTCCTGATCAACTGTCATTCAGACGAGGCCTCGTGTGCGCAATAGCGTGTATTTGTTGTGCATGTTTGAGTGAGACGCACTGGCCGCCCAGGATTACGCCCCCAGTTACTGACATGTTTTCCCTCCACAGTGCCTTGAAGTTTGAGAGATGAAGGAAGGGTGTGAACAGAGGGAGGGAGGGGCTGGCAAAGGCGATAGATGGATGGATGGATGAGGCTATATACAGTACACTGCTCTGTTCCCTTTATTCTTCCATCTAACATGCCTTTCCCATCTTCCATCTACCCGGCGTAACTCCACCTCTCTCTTTGACTGTTGTCTGCCTTGGAGCCATACCTTACTGCAGAAAAGGCAACATATCAAAACTTAACGGCATTTCCTTTTCTGAATAATGCTGAGTTCAATATTATTTTGTTTTGAACTTCACTCATGCGCTTGCTTCTTCTCCCTCCAGGGCAACCCCTTCATGAGGAGAGACGAGATGCTTTAGCACCATCACTTACGGGCAGCCAAACAGCCCTCCTGTGTGGTGGGAGCTCCTGATTGAAACGTAGCACGCTGAAGACTTCAGTTCCCTTCTTTCCAATCTCTAAACGTCTGATTCCATTCGCCTGCGCAGGATTACAGACAGAAAGTTAAAGCCTACATGTGCATGTGTTCATGCCATGAATGAATAATGCTGTCTGACAGCAGAGACAGATGGATATATGATCACCAGCTAAAGAAGATTGCTGTGACACTGAACCAGGAAGTGCTTGTCAAGTCATGTTACAACTACCGGCAATGAACTCACAGTGGAGCTCTCTCAGTGTTGCCTGAATCGTCACCCACAATCAGAGTGCAGGAAAGTTTAAAGTTTCAGCTAGGCACAAAATTACCTAAAATAGCAAACTGCCACCTTCCCAAACATCAAGTTGAATGCCTTCAAACGCAAACAGCTTGACATGCCCCCACCCTGCCACTCTGTCTCCCCCTCACCCCCCCACCCTCACCTCATCCCTAGCAGATGGCTTTAATTAATATAGACATGATAACGAGATTCCCTGCGATTAATACACACAGCAGTTATGGATTTAAGTGCTAGGGATTCCAGATAATATGATTAACAGCAGCTGAAGTGGGGGCATCTGGCAAATGATTTGAAATGGAGGAGGGCATGAGCAATTGTAGCATAAGTGTGTGTGCTCGTAATTCTGTGTGCGTATTTATGTGTGCGTCTGTCTGTCAGAGAGACTATAAGAATGCTGGGGGCCCAACGTCATGTGATCTTATTAGGGAATTTTTCATCCACTTGTTATTGTGTAGCCAGCTGTTCCTTGTGCAATAACATAGACTACATGTTTGGCTAAATGCACAATAGAAAGAGCTACATGGAATTTAACCATATGTGTGCATCTGTGTTTGTAGACGGATCATTGTGTGAGACAGCTATCCTGAAGTATTTATCTGGGAAGTGTGAGCATATTGCGAATGAAACTTATTGATCTACAGAATTGGTTTTTGTGTGAGAACATTTTTACTGTGCATGATTTTCTTTAAAAATGTTGCACACAAATCATAAAAAACAGATATAAGCAAATAAGTATCTGGGACACCTCCTAGGTCCTCTTTCTATAATCATCGCTGGAATTTTCCTTTCATTTCAATCTCACCCGTTGGCCAATTCCTGGAGACACAACTGAAAATACAAAGAAAAAAGTACAAGTTACACTGGATGAGAGAGATTTGGGGAAGTTGAGTTTATTTTGATGGTTCCTCTTTGAAAAAAAAAACCTCCCTTCTTCCAATCTGCAGTTAATTCTGTTTTCGTCTACATTTACTGCTTTAACTGATGTATTTCGGGTATGATTTTAATTTTTCAAATATTTTTAGACAGTGATCTGGACAAACTAAAGCCTCATGGAGTCTTCTTTTGTCTGTGATTTACTCCTACGTCTATGCACACGTTTGTGCTAGCATTTAGAAGTTTGTCATCACAAAGGAGCCTAGCCCAAACAAACAACAGACTACACAACTGCTCTGCCTTTGGGGTTAACAGTGAAGGGTTATCATGTCAATCTCTGGCTTGTTCAAACTGTATGGAGTGTGTCTCCACCCATCAGTCACAGTCCAAATGACCTGTCTAATCTAACACACACACAAACACAGAGAGAGAGAGAAAACAAGATGCACCCTGTGGAAAAACGCAAAAGGACACAGTGGGGTCAATTATGTTTGGAGGATTATCGATGCGCATTTGTGTGTATACATGTGTCTGCATGTCAAGTTTCACTTTGAAAACATCTAAAAATGATACTGATGATCAACACTCTAGCAATGACTAAAATTAGATTTCTGATTCTGTTCATTGGAAGTGGGAAGCGAAAATAAGATCCTTTTTTTTTAACATAACGTACAACAAAGAGAAAAAGGTATGAGGATTTAGTGAAACAACCTTTAAGAAACCTCCAGAGAAAACCCTTCCAATTTCAGATTTCAAATTCAGCTGTAGGTTTGACAATTGTGGCTGAAAAGAGCAACAGGGGGGATCCTACAAGACAGCATAGAAGTGCAAGAAAGCTGGTATTCCTGGTAATGAAAGTTGTGCAAATTAGATGTTTGTAAAAGCTGTAGGAAATCATAACAAGCATTTTCATTATTTTCTGTAATTTTGCAAACAAAGTAAGTAATTGATTAATAAAAAAAATAATAAACCTTTATATTAACAAATTATAATCCTTAGCTGCAACACCAACTTCTCACTAAGAAAGTATAAATAATGAAACTCAAGGAGAGTGGCTATGGATTGTTTATTTTCTTGGCCATGCTTGCTTTGAATGATTAAGCAAGCACGAGGCACTTAATTCTTTGTTAATGCTCCTTACCCAATCCGATAACAGATTCACTTCAATGAATCAAGTATGTTTTTTTTTTTTTTTTACTGAGGGAGATGTTTGAGCTGAAGCCCAATTTCAAATAATACTTGTTTATCAAAATGACTTTTTGTTAAAAGAGAGGAGAATGCTAACTCACATTTATGCCAAGCCACTTAACTTACCCTAGACATTGCTACGACAGTGAAAGGTATCAGTATTAGCTATGATGTCAATATGACAATCGGCAGATCTTTTTGGAACCACACACACCTCACGTGTGAGAAATGAGCTCAACGCTGAGCCTCCAGATGACACAGATTTATAGTGAGGCTCGAACCACACCTCAGACGTGCATATCACTCAGGCTGTTTGTCTCTAACCTGTTAACACGGGCGATGATAAAAAAGCAGAAGGTTTCACAACCGTCACGTACAGATGAGGTAAGCAGTGCAGCATGAGTTTCAGACTAAACAGTAGAAATGTGACCTCTGGCAAACATCATGGAGGAATAAAAAGGCAAACTTTTATTTTGTCCTTATTTTTCACCCTATTCCGTCCAGCCTAATGCTAAACTCCAACGTAACAACAATCATCGCTGTATTTAGTTGCAGAAAACCACAGAGTGCTGGAAAATCACATTTGCCATTTAGTTGCTAGTTAACATGATGTCTCCCTCCTCGCAATTTTCCCTCCCCTGCTTTCCTCTCCCCAGCCTCTCTTTTGCAGTCAAGCAGACACAGTAAAGAGAGTGAGGGAGAGTAATTTGACAAAGAAAGGGTAGAAGTTGGCACTGAAAATGAATCAAGGGAGCAAAAGCAAACAGAGGAAGGAAGGAGTGGGAAGAGGGGGAGAAAATGGAGGAGGGAACTTGGCGGGGGAGGGAATGGGAGAGGAGATGAGGGGGTGAAACTGTAAGCAGAGTGCAGACAAACTCCAATGAAAACAGAGTGTCAGATGTAACACATTTGCGCAGAACGGGGCTTGCTTATAATGACCCACTTCCACTTCTTGACCATGAGTGACTGCACACTGGTTCATGACCAAGTCACAGTTGTACATATCGAAGACTGACCGTGGGACGCATACAGTCTTCACAAAGAAAGCTGACCTACTATTACATACTGCATCTGACTGCATGCACACACACACAAACCCCACATACGCAAACATTATCTCACACACCGCACACACGTACATCAATGCACATCCAGGGTCACGTTAACTGCAGCCGCTGGGACAGAAGTGCAAGACAACCATCTCTGCTTCCTGTTTTTCTGGAAATGAAACTATGTCAAAGGCAATAATGTTGGCAGTATGAAACACTAGCAGTCAGAAATTGATCCCTTAAGCTCGTACAAATCCAAATCCATGCACACACATAAGGACACAGAGTCGACGCGAACTTGCATGCCACACTGAAAATAGGGGCAGCACACAACAGGGGGCTCTGCTAACCGTGCTCCAGCATCCTGCATTCAATCGGAGATTTGATCACTGCCAGTGAATACAAACAGGACATGCAAATAGTGATTTTATCTACGAGTTTTCCACTATTTTCAAACCTGCTACTGATCGCTACTGTAAACATTTAGCAAGAGCTCGTCTTCACCCCATTTAGAACCTGCCAAGGCAGCGGTGGGGCTACAGAGTTTGCAAACTTTAATACAGTCCTGGTTGTGATTCACTGAAGATAGATGTTAGCACCTTAGACAAGATACAATGGAGACTAGACAGAGGAACCATGGCAACAAAAGTGTTGAAGGTAAGGGCCTTTCAGAGTGAGCTTGAAAAACTCAAGATGAGATGCTCAGTTCATTCTGCAAATGACACATACATACTAGAGATGGAATAATGGAATGACGGATAAAATTAACTATTCTGATTAAGTCCTTGAATTGTGAATATTTGCTGCTGTTGATTGAATTAATGAATAGAGTTGAGGACATGATCTAGCCCATTTTTCACCATTTTCTGACACTTACTTACCAACCAAGACTACTCAGTAAGAAAAATAATCATTAGCTGCAGCACCAGTGCATAAACAGATGAACTATTGAATGTGACAGGCTCTTTCATCCTGGAGAAAAACTTGGAAAAAAAAAAACTTTTGCATGGCTGGAGGGAGTAAGAAAACAATGTTCTTTTTTGTGTGTTGAGAGAAGAGGGGTTTTCAAATTGTTGCTGACCTCTAACCCAAAAATCTTACTCATGCTCAGGTAGATGTGCACATGCAGTAAATGGGTTGCTATGGACATCTGTTGGTTTTCACACACTTCTTTCCTGTGCTACACACACACACACACACACACACACACACACACAAATACAGTCACTGCCTGTGTGAACTTGTACACCCCAACCTAAACTACCAGCGACGTACACAAGCACATTAACACTTACATGCAGTCAAAGTTGTTCTTGTAAGAATTCCAGCTAGCATACACATAATCTGACATGAAGCTAATTACAAGCTGTTTGCCCTGTTGCTGCTATTCTGCCCTTTATATGCTGTTGTATTCACTGTTCTTGTCAGGAAGAAATGTTAAGTTACACGCTATTTCTAGCTATGATTCCCATAAGCGCTCACATGTACATCACCAACTACCATTCAATTCTAAGACCCCCGTGGGGCTCACTCTGTTTTGGCCCCCAGTAGCCCTTTACTCATTGACCCCTACACGCATCTCTTGGCCCCTATAGGCGGTGAGGGATTGTACAGGAGACAGGGTCTGAGTGGGGAGACAGAGAGGGGGTCAGTAGCAATAGAGAGGAGCACTTATTCAGGAAAAGCATTAAAGAGGCAGGTATTGATTTGGGATTTTAAATGTTTTTCACAGTGATATATCCAATTAGCCTCTGAACCCTCTATGGGCGTAGAGCGGGCTCCCCTGAGGCTGAGGAGAGGGCCACTATTACACTTATCCTCAGGCTCCCTCAAATGATAAAGAAATAGATAGTACCTGTTAGAGTCCAGACTCATAAGGACACATGCTGGAGGGGGAATTAAGGAATTAAATCTATATTCATTTTAATCCACAGCAGGGACACTGTTGCCAAAATAAAAGCCTTTTCCATGCCAGTTCTTTCAGACTTGCATCTGTTTTTATCATGTTCTCCTCTCTCTGCTGTGTGTAACACGGTGACTTGTTCAGGCGGTGCGGACAGCTCCTGGATATTGGTAAGCTTTAATTCTCTCTGCACATCCATGTCTCCCTCCTCCTCCTCTTTTTCTTCATACTCCTCCACCTCCTCCATCCCCCGCTCAATCGATGGTAAGTTATTTAGCAGATAAAAGAGTTGGATCAATCCAGCAGCACATATCAGAGTGCCAGCAACTTGTGTATATTATCTGGCCTGTGTGTGTGAGAGACAGAAAAAGAGAGAGAGAGGTTGTGCGGGTAAGTGTCGATGGCCTAAGCATGTGTGTCTGAGTCTGTACGCAGATATCTGAGCATGTGTGTGCATATTTGTAGCACCAAAAAAAAAGAAAAGAAAACAACAGAAGCAGTCTATCCGTGCGTGCGTGCGGTTTCGTGTTTGTGCACACCCGCATGTCACTGCCACTATGTCAGAACCATAGAGATACTGAGACGAAGAAGAGAGTGTCCTTGGCTGTTGAACGACAGTCACCTTTTCTCTCTGTGCATGTACAGACAACTTGCTGGGGTGTTCTGCCTATTGTACATATTTAATTTTATTCCATTTGTCATTACGCCTATGAATTGAGGCAGTTGAATTGAACAAATGAAAACGGCTCAGACTTGTGTAAGAATATGCCTCCCACTTACAGATAGGCAAAGTACTGCTTTTAATACAAAAAAAGGCAGTGAGAGGAAGAGAAAGAGCAAGAGTTTGTGTAGAGAAAAGTGGAGAACACAAATGCAGGCCAAACTGGGACAGAAAGAGGGAATGATCCTGAAGAGGGGAAAGAGGGACAAGATGTTAATTTGAATGTTACGAAAGCAAGGCAGAAAATGTTGTTCTGTGCCAGAGCAGAAATTGCTTTGAATACTTTGATAACTCAAAGCAAATGTAGACACATGAGAGGAGGAGCAGAAGAGCTGCACTGAATATAAACAGGAGAAGAAAAAAAAAAGTCTTGTGGGTCTGGTGAGCGCAACACAAACTTAATAAGGTCAGAGGGTAACAACTGTATATGTCAGAGGTTGCCACCAGGCACACACATACCGGTACAGATCCACATGGCATCACCACACACACACATACACACTCTACAAAAGATCTGGACTGTGATCATTTATCTCAGATGGTTACTTCGTTTCCACGGCTAACAAAGCATTAATGAAAAATGAGAGTTGTTTAAAAGTTGCCACATGTTTGTATGCGTGTCCTAATTGCCAAAAACAAAGCATCCTAAAACACAGAACACACACACTCAAACACACATACTCAAAGCCTTTATGCACACAATGCACAATATACCTGCATAGAAAAACAACTGTAGTCGCACTTCTTGCACCGGCGCACACTCGCACTCAGAGACACGCACACCACACACAGCCAAACGCACACTTGAAATTATGAGTGAGTCATTGCGTTGCGCAGCAGGGCCTGGGGAGCTGGGGATTTCCACACAGAGAAAAACAGGTGACATCTGCCCAGCTCTCATACAAATCTATGCAGCGTACAGCTACATACAGCTGCTTTGTGTGCAGTAAAACCTGCAAATGTAGGACAGGTAAAGAGATCCTTCATTTTATGTATGAGAGAGAAACAGAGAGGAAGGCGAGGGAACAAAAAAGCGAGGTGAAAGAAGTCAGAGGCCGTTCAAGTAGTCAGAGGGTGCTCACTCCAAACTAAATCACCTCAACAGCTGAAAGACACCTGCTAATGTGATCACACACACATCCACACTGCACCACAGTCCCCACCCCTGGAGATTTGGCCTTGTGCTTACCCATATACACAGTGGAGATGGCCATGCATGGCCTGTTTTCACCTCAAACAAAGTTCACAGAGACCGTACACAAATCAATAAACAACGTCCCAGCTTAGCACCAAACATAGCTTGGCCCTTCTTCCTGTATCACTGCTTGGGTTTTAAACACACCACGCTTGGTTCTTCCTTTCAAGTGACATGCAGAGCTTCTGACACGTCGTACTGCCCTGTCTGCCTTTCAGTGTGTTTGTTTTCTAGTAAATCGGGAGTCAGACATACTGGATGAATGTCAGGCGGTACCACACCATATTTGGCAATCCTCACAAGCCCACTGATGACTTAGAGAGGGAATCCCCCATCTAAGGCTTGGTCAGGTTTGATGGTAAGATTTCATTATTGCTTAGTGTGAGGAGTTTCCAGATTAATTACCCTGACCTAAAGCTACAACAATGATATCAAACATGTCTGGAGATCAACCAGGAGGCATCAAATGAGGTTATGGTGAGGTGAATTAAACCAGGTTTATTTTAACAAATCGGTATCAACTAAAATAAATCCAATTAAAGTCTTGATCTATTCTTTACTGTAGTCTACTGTGTTCTGTTCATATGCTCATTGAAATTAAAAAAAATGTTGCCACGACATACATGAGCAACAAACTATCTTGGGAATTTCTTGTGGTAATAATAATTCCGGGATGAAGGCCATAAATCCTAAATTGCACAACAGCAAAATTTAATGTCCAGGGTAAAACAACTATTAGCATTACTTTTTTCAGACCAAAGAGTGGAGTCAATGTTGACTTCTTCACCGGCAACAGCTTTACACAAAATCTCTCTTTCACCTGATTGTTTTTCATATTTCAAAGTGTGTTGCATCCATGTTTTAATAAATATTTCACACCACTTTTATATTGACTCGTGCAAGTTCCTGTGAAATTGCACAGCACGATATTAAGGCCTAGGAGTTACCTTTTCCTCTTGCAGGATCAAATTCACAAGCAAGTCACAATATGACTGAGAGATGAACAAGATTTTTAAAAATGATGAGAAATGTAAAAATTGTTTGTTCATCCTCGTCAATATGTTAATCTGTCTTTCACAGCTGTTTGATTATAGACAGGTCTGTCTGTCTAGTGGTCTGTTTGCACAATTTTTCTCATGCCCATCCACTCACCTGTGCACCTGTTTTTCTTTCAGTCCATTTGTCCATCCATCCACTTGTGGCCCAGCAGAGACACAGACTGGGCATCGATTTGTGTGTCTGTGGTGGGCAGAAAGATGTGCAGAGTGGGAATGGCTATCGGGGAGTCTTTGACAGAGACCGATATTATTCATCCCAGACAATATCCTAAAATGGCTAATTATACGGACCAATTAGCGGGCTAATTAGACAATTTTCTAAGCAGACAATTTATTGGCTGGGGAAAATCGATATGGGGAAGAGATGGCAGCAGAGACTGGAATTTACTTTTTTTTAATCAGTTCTCTTGCTCACCTGAACTGCACAGCAGGCTAAGAGACTCTGTGGTTTATAAAGTGCTTCAAATATGTTAGCATCGTTTAGCCTATGGGCCAAATGGGCCCTTTTTAATTCAAAACACTTCCACTTCTAACAAGTTCTCCTTTATTTTGCGGAGATGCGAAGTTGTAATTTGAGTGTTTCCTCTGGGCATGCGTGTGCAGCAGCCAGCAGAGAGGTGACAGCAGATTTGTAGGAAAGAGTCAGAGCTGCTGTTCCCACAGGACAGAGAGAGTGAGTCAAGTCCCACTGCAGATCTTATCTGATCATCGTGTCATCACTACAGACCTTCTCTCCTTTTAGTGCCCTCCTCCTCCCTCTGTTTATTCTCAGACTCTCGTTGCCTCTCTCTACAGCAGAATCACACAAAGGGTTCATCTTTCTTCGTCGGTTATGGGTAATGTCTCTTACACAAACCTACTGTTATACATATGCGCACGCACACACACACAGAGATCGTCTTACGTGTGCACTACACTGGCATCTAGTCAAAGTGGCGCTAAATTGTATTAAAATAGTGCAGTGCTCGTTGCAAATTTACATGGGAATTAGGGAGAGTAGAAGTAATTACTCCGGGCCAGTGCCGCTAATTGAATAAGGGTGCAGCCTTTTCTCTCCGCTCTCCTTCTCTCTTCTTTCATTTTATATACACAAGGCTCTGTGCTTCTCCTCAATGTCATTGTGCCACTGCTTTGCCCTCTCCAAGGGCTCACATCTTAAGCAAAATAAACACAATGAAGGGTGCTTTGCATGTGTGTGTCCGTGTTTCTGTGTGCATTTATGGATGTTTGCTTTCCCAGGTTGTTTTTGCAGTGTGTAAAGCGATAATATGAATGTGATGGGTTGTTGTATGTCAGATTGCCAGTGTGTATTCATACTTCTGAGCCATATGGGAAATTCGACAGATAAAATCTATGCACATTAAGATGTAGATGTGCTGTTTGGTGGGTGGTGTCACTCCTGTGGGAGACAAATCAGAAGCAGTGTGAGGAATACAAGCAGATAGGCAGACATGACCAGAGCACAAACAGACAGCCTGGGGCTGTGTTTGAAGTAGGCCTCGGAGAGAACACGTTGCCTTTGAGGTATGGCGAGTATGAGAGCAACTGTCACACACACACACACACACACGTTTGTACTTCTATCTTAGTGAGGACATCCATAGGCGTAATGCATTTCCTAGAGCCTTACCCTAACCTTAACCATCAAAACTGATCGCCTAACCCTAATCCTTACCCTAACCAAACCTCAATTCATACCTGTTCTCTAAAAACAAGTCTTCACCCTCAAACATGGCTGTTTCAAAGTGAGGACCGGCCAAAATGTCCTCACTTTGATAGTTAAATGCAGAAAATGGTTCTCACAATGTAGCAAGAACAAGAACACACACACACACACACACACACACATACACAGAGGCTTTTCCCATTGATGCATTTGCATGGCAAAGTGTCTGCCGCCTAATTCCCAGGTCTGCTTAATTCTGTAATGACAGTGACTGTTATAATACAAAACCGCAAATGAGTAAACAGATCCCTGCAATCATCTGCAATGGCTCAACAGCTCTTTGTGCTTGCCTGTGGAAAAGATGTCAAAAAGATTTCACTTCTTTTTTTTTTCTATATTTCAAAACATTCTACAAAGAGAGACATAAATCTTATTTCTTCCTGTAGGTCTGTGTGTCAGCCATGCAGTGTGAAGAGGAGAGGCCGGCTGCTCTCAGGAATATCAACCTGTGGCTGTCAGCCTTATCAGATCTAACCCACTCAGGGAGAACTAAACACACTCTCCCTCTCAGCCAGTCTCTTTCTCACACACTCAGACACTCCAAAAAGCACACGAGAGCACACTAGTCATATACACACATGCTTGTTCATATACAAACACCCTCAACACCAGAATACTTGCGTCAGAAAAAATTCACTTCCATTTGACTACTTAGCTTCTTTTCTTCACTTCTGGTGTCATTCAGTTAAAAACAAATGAGTGTTTTAACTTGCTCCAATCACAAATCATGATGTAAACTTATTCTCTTAGATTTTGTAACAATATCCACCTTGTTTGCACAAAAATGTTTAAGAATTTAAACTAAATGTTTTGGAGAAATAGATTTCTGTTGCACAACATTACATAAAAAGTTTGCTATCAGTCTCACGCCTATGTGTTAAATAAGAACCAACAGCCAGTTACATCAGCTTAGTACAAGGCCTCTCTTCTCTCAGCTAATAAATAGTCCATCACAAACACCCTTTACACTTTGGTCTCTGTACTGATTAAAGAAAAGATATGTCACGTATTAATAGGTTAGCTTTTGAGGTGCTGGTGGGTGGATTTTGCTACCTTGGGAGAGAACCAGACTGGCTACGACAGTCTTTAGCTTTACATTTAATATACATACATAAAAGCACATTTTTCAAAACATTCAACTACTCGCAGAAACAATGGTTACATTAGACGTTTATAAAAACAATCACACGTACAATTTCATCTACTATGAGTTCGCAAATATGATGAAATAATATATTTGAACTGAGAACATATAATCTGAACCAATTATTTGTTTTGATTTCATAGAATAAAAAAATGCATTAATGTCTCTCTTAACTAATTCCTTGCTAGGTCATGTTCATCTGTGTACACCAGTGTGTGGGTGTGTGCTTCTTCCCTGGTGGCGATATTATGAGTGAAAATACCTGCTGACGCACAACAGCCAGACTCAGAGGTCAAACACTTCAGAGCTTGCTTTCATTGATTCATAGCCCCAGGTAGAGGACGCCATGTGCATGAGAAGGTGTGTGTGTGAGAGTGTCAGAGGGAGAGAGAGACATACAGACAGAAAGTGTGTCTACATCCTAAAGTGTCTGTGTGTTAGCGTGTCTGTCTGCACCCAGTGCTACTGCCTTAAACAGAGCTTCGGGCCAGCCTGTGTTTCCTGGCTAGGGGCACAGTCACTGCAGTTAGAGTGTTAACAGGAGGGAGACAGAATGAGAGAACAAAAGATGTGCCTGGGGCTAATGCTGAAATGCCTTTGAGAAACAGGGGAAGATCTCCATGGGAGTAAAGAGGGATGAGTGAGTACGAGAAAGCAACGGACAAAGGGAGTAAGAAAGGTGATTCAACACGGGACATGCAACAATGTGAGACACCTTTAAAACAAGGATGGGTTTGTCTCATTCTCTGTCTTTCACACACACACACACACACACACACACACACACACACACACACACACACACACACACACACACACACACACACACACACACACACACACACACACACACACACACACACACACACACACACACACACACACACACACACACACACACACACACACACACACACACACACACACACACATCAGAAAAAAGGAAAGATGTGTCATGAATGTGCTTTACAGTAAACACAGTTCTCAGAGCTCCCCTATCTAACTAATCCCCTCAAACAAACAAAGGAATGAGAGAGAGAGAGAGAGAGTGAGAGATAAAGAGATGAAAGAAGAAAAAAACAGAGGTGAACGACAGAGGGAACAGTTAAGGATACAGAGGTGATGAATTGTGTTTGAACTGTGTTCCAGCTTTCATGATTACAGCAACTGGTCGCGAGTCACTGACATGGGTCTGAGGGATTTGTGGGGCACATGTGTGCGTTTATGTTTGTGTTTAAAGCCATCAAAACCTCTTTGTTTTGGAAGCACCTCCTTTGTCTGCATCTTTAGGTAAAGATAATCCAGATAGCAAAAGCAAAGAGCTGTTCTGTATCAGACCAACATTTCTGCAGCTGATTTTTACTCAAAACACAACAGACCTGATGATGGACAACAAGACACCGGCTCTTATTCGCTGGTGTTGTAACTGTTGTAACTGTTCATGGTGTATTTGACTAGTCACACATGCACACAGCTGGTGTCCAAACATCTAAAAAGCAGCGATTTTTGCATATATCCACATGGCCTTGAATAGAAAACCACAAACAAAAATATTAGTCTGGTACAAAATGTTTACATTCTTTATTTCCTTTTCAGGGACATATGAGATTCCTTTTTTGTTCATCTATCTGTTAGAATGAAGCCAGATATTTTTCGCTGAAATGTAAAAGTAAACACTGCTGTGGAAGTCCCTCCATTTCCTGCTGACTTCCTGTCATGGGGATTTATGCACATATAAACACACACACACACACACACACACACACACACACACACACACACACACACACACACACACACACACACACACACACACACACACACACACACACACACACACACACACACACACACACTCTCTCTCTATACAAGGAGGGGAGTGCTCTTTCTCCATTTCCCAGCAAAGCCTTGCCTGTCAGCACTAGTTTTTCTACACTGACCTGTCATAACCGCTACACAAACAGGTGGATCAGGGGTGAAGCTGGAGTCAAAAGAAAAATGCAGAAATATTTAACTCTGAGAAAATTGCAACTGATAAACCATAAAAGTCAGGAGGATTTAATTCAAAGCCATTGAGTCAAATTTGCATTCAGCAATACCGTTAAACACGCTTACAGTTTCATTTAGCCTCTCATTTCCCATCAGTGCTGTCAGGCCAAGGCTCAAGTAGATAGCACATCTTTTACTCATTAAAAGAAATCCCCTCCAACTTTTGCCAGCTTTTGGATTAATCACAAGTCCTCACATATTTTGTAACAGTTACCATCGCGTGTATTATTACCATAAATCCAATAAATTCATGAAGCTTATTGAAAACAATTGCTAATTGTAAAACTCGTTGATTCTTGCACTGCTGCTAGAGGAAACAATGTTAGGAAACAGACGAGTAATGACAAAAAACGATGATTGAAAATGTTTCAGTGTTAAACAAACTGACAATAGTAACACTATTCAAAACTACCTGATGATCAACACAAAGCAATTATCCATTCTTGGCAATATTCTCCAATTCACAGAAATCATTGGAGAGCCTGCACTATTGATAGCGAGAAGACTTCAATAAAGTGATTCATGGTGCACTTTTTCCCCATTTTTTCCTCTGACTTCATCTATTTATACTGACTATATGGTGCTGGAAAAAACTATCAAACAATGAACGCAAAAGTATTTCTCATAACAACAGCAGAGTAACCTGTGTGATATGCTTTGAATTATGATTGGATCAGAGTGGATATGAAATATTCATCTGTGGTCTCCTGCAGGGACGGCATGCCGTTAAAAAGGCATTGATTTGACAAGCCAAACAAACGCTGATGAGGCCTGATAATCAATGGCGGCATTGATGACAGTGTGTGGTGGCCCTGGGCTCTGAGCTACTGGATGGGCTCACTGTGAATAATGAATGAGGAGATTCCTGATTGATCAGTGAGGTTGTCTCTCTTTCAGACACTCAGCTGGCATCTCAATGGGGCCTGCAGCGCTGGAGACGACATGCCAACAGCGTCCCGGCACCAACCGTCCTGCAGGTCTGGTCGCATCTCTGCTTTCCAACAAGGTGAAGGACAAGATTTGAATCGATACAGTCCACTCACGATGGGAAAAAGTGGTTGTTGAACATATGAATGGGTAGAGAATCGTGTCTAAATGTGGTCAGTAGATGTAGGAGACAAGAGGAACAAGCAGAAACTGGAAGAGTGAGGAAAACCTTCAGGTCCTCAGTGTGTTTGTCCTTGAGTACAAAATGTCTGGACTGTTTGTCTGGTACCCAAGGGTGTACACACACACACACACACACCCAAACATAGGCATAAAAAAAAACACCCACACACAGGTGACAGCAGTGGTAGGGTGCGCTACGTTTTGTCATTTGCCTGGCTTCCTCACACCAGTGCTGAATGTCAACTCTCTTATTCTTTTGTACTTGGAGGAGGTGGGGGAATGATGAGGGGAACAAAAACACCAAACAACAAAAAAGGTCCCCAACAATGCCGCTATCTTCGCAGAATCTACCGCCGCTGTCTCCTTCTCTTCACCCTCCTCTTCTTCTCTCTCTCCCTTTGTGCTCCCCCCCCCACACACAATCACACTCCCTCATAGAATATCACTTAGCTCTGCCCTTGAATCCTCCTCCGTAAGTGCACACACTGAGGTGCACTCTGAAGAGACTTGAAGAAACAAAGTGGGTAGGATGTCGCTGCAGTAATGGCGTTGACCGACTGTAGTTCATTGTTGTCTCAAGGTAACGGCACCAAGTTTGATGCTGTTCTGCTACAAGCTTTTGTGCTACTGTAAGTGGGTGGTAATGAAGATACACTAACACTGCTGCACAGTTGAAACTGCCAACTTGTCCCTTAATTATACTTTGCATAATTGTCAACTATTCCACTGTTCCATTTCTCTCTGTGAACTCTGAGTTTCTGTCCCAGCGTGCGTATTTATTTTGATGATGAGAATGATTATGCAAATGAGAGGAAAGTGCATCAATCTGTCTAGCCAATAAGAAACACCTCCATAATTTGGCCTAAACCAATTATCCAATTCATCCGTTTTCTCTTCAACATGAAGACAATGCGTCATCCGCTAATTTTTCTTTCCCCTCCATTTCTATCCTGCTTCCAACATATGCATCTCTCTCACATTCTTCTTCTTTCTACAGTGTTGATTTCTTTTATGTCACTTTTCTTATAGTCGAGATATTCTTCATATGCTCCTCACCTACTCATCCTTACTCCCCCCTCCCTATCTCTCTCCTCAGCAACATCACTGCATATAAATGCAGGTATAGAGAGGTATTGATCCACAAAGGCAAAAGCGAGGAGAATGACTGAACCACTGCTTGACGTCTAACCAGGTCCAGAAGACTGTTATTATTGTCTGCATCTGTCGTTACATTTACTGTTGTTGCAGATTCCTTAAAAAAAATTCAAAAATGTTTATGTGAACAAGTGCTGAAGTTTCTGTCCAGCTCTTAAAATACGCTGATTAAAATTCACAGCTTTTCTGGTTGGACTCTGCCTCATGTCCCCCTCTGTCTGTACTCTAAAGATTTATCTGCTTCTCTGCCTCCATATCTGTCTCAAAGAGTTAACACTGCTTTGGAAAGAAGCCAAACCACAGCTCACCATATGGGGATCTCATTGCAGACCAAGAGCCTAAAGGCAAACCTATAGCCATGGTATACAGGCCAGTATCACCATAGTTATGTCACTGTGAGACAATGTGGGACAGTTTGTTGCCCTGGTTCATCATATGCCCAGCAGTTAACAGCCTTTGGCAAAATCCCAGTTTCCTCCTCTCTGCTCCCAGGAACCAGCCTCCTCTCTGGCCTTCAGCCAAACAAATTCTCCCCGTGTGACTTCTGAAAAACTAAACAGTCTATGCTGTAAGAAAGAACACAAGAGAGCAATGGAGAGTGAGAATGGCTAATACCAATGTTTGTTCCTCTCAATTACAGTTTTAAATGGAAATCAATGTTGCAAAGGGAATGAGCAGAGCCCTTAACATTGGGGTGATAATCACATTAAGACAGGGCTTAAATCAACACCAGACCTTGGCCTCTGGAGGGGGAAGAACAACACTGAAAGAGTGGAGACTATTCAATTTTCTCTCTCTCTCTCGTAATCTATCCATCACTCTCATACAACAGTCGTCTCCAGCTCGCAAACCGCTGTCTGGTTGCCAGGATACCACCCATAAGTTTCACCATGGTAACATCTGGAATAAAGGTGGGTGGGCAGGCTGCCAGGATAGGCCTGGAGTTTCACTGTGGCCATAAAACTAACAAAAATAAATCTTTTTTCTTCTCAACTGTTCTTCCCAGTATGACACAACACTACATGTGTGCACACACAGACAAACTCAATCACGCATATATTACCCTTTTTAATCTAAGTTAACTGTTTCTCAGCTCTAATAATAGACATACAGCGAGGGGCTCTGTTGCCCGTTCTTACAGTAACCTAAACAAAGCAGTGAACACAGAAATAAACTGGCATTTCTGGATGCAGATTTTGTGTAACAGCTGAAGTTACATCAGCAGGCTCTATCACTGTGTGGGCACCACTGAAGTGGCATTTTCTTGAGGTTTTTCACTGCACCACAGTGGGAGGAGAGGTACAGCAGGGGGAGTGTCACTAACAGACCAGTTAGGCACTACTATTTTAGCAACATGATTCAGGAAAGATTTTGTTGGCGCCCAATCCCACAAATCTTCTCCGCCATAATTTTAGTGCACACTTTCAACAAGTGGGGAGATTTAAATTACACTCTGATTTTGATTATAGTGATAATGTCAACAAGCCACTGTAAACTTTAATTACTGATTAGTACTAGCTTGTTTAATCCACAACCGCATGCATGTATGGATGTCTTATCTTCATTAAGTCTTTGTAAAGCCACATCAAGTGGCAGATACAGTCTATTCTTGTCAAATCATGATTACGCAAAGCACTGAAAACTTTGAATGCTGCATATTTAGAAGATTGTCACACAAGCTTCTGTATCTTTATGTTCATCAAACCAAATGGATGAATGAAATGGTTGTATTTATATAGCGCTTTTATCCAAAGTGCTTTACATGATATGTCACATTTACCCATTCACACACTGATGGCGGAAGCTGCCATGCAAGGCGCTAACCACAACCCACCAGGAGCAATTAGGGGTTCGCTGTCTTGCTCAGGGACACCTTGACGTGAGCACGACGGGGCGAGGATCGAACCGGCAACCTTCCAGTTACAAGACGGCCACTCTACCCACTGAGCCATTCCGCCCCCAATGAAAGGAACTTTGCCTATATGATATCATCTCTCTTCATTTATGCAAAAATGCTTAGGCACTGTGCCTACTAAATATACTTATAGAAAAAAAAACTCTGCATTACATGGTGTCATACACATGGAACATATCTTATCAGATAAAAACTAACAAGTTGAACATTTAGCAAGCATTTTTTTAAATTTAAAAAAAGCAGACCTATGTCAAAGATCTTGTTATGTAAAGGATGAACATGCTCTCATCAACATTCTGGTGTATGAGACATTTTCAGAACTTTCTTTTTACTTGAAGATCGTGATGAAGATGAAACTGAAAAAAAGCCAGCAAATGATACACAAAAACAAAAGCCATAACATCTGTCCACATGTAATAAGTTATTTAACTACAGCGACTTGTACAAAAAAAATGTTCACATTGTTACTCTGCCCCCCGTTGTCATATTTTGTTGGTACTTTAATGATGGATGTCACATTCTGTAATGTACCCATACAAATAACATTGTCACTCCTGCTGTGAAACAGCAAAATTTCCCAAATAGAATCACTTGAAATGACAGAAAAATATTGGCCTCAATAAACGGATCAGACGTAAAACGAACAAAATAATATTTAGCTCTGATGAAGCTGTCAGTTTCAGCTGATAAACTATCACTATGTTTAACAGATCACCTGCCTGAGGTGAGAAAAAGTAAACATTGCACCGATCCTGGTCAATCCTGTTTCCATACAGAGGATAATTTGTAATAAAAGTAATTCATGACGTTATCACTACGCTGTGTCGTGTTGTCTCTCTCTTTGGGTACTCATATGGATCCTGCTGCCATCTGATGCTAAAGGTATTTATGTATTTTATCAGAGGAAAGACTCCTACAAACAGCTGGAAGCAACAAACTAAACTTCAGCTCCTGCTAAAGTTTCGAGGTTCACCTCCTTCAACTGAGGGGTCAATGCTATGTTAACTTGCACTTGGACATCATAGTTGTTTCCCTGAAAGCTGGACAACAGAATTTCAGTTGGACTTGACCTGTCATATGTGGGTAAGCCACAGGCATAGGCGTCAGTTTAGGAGGGGACGGTGGGGACGGTGGGGACGTGTCCCCCCCCACTTTTTGTCAGGGGTCATTTTGTCTCCAACACATTCAAATTCTTCACGTCAGCCGTTGTAAACCCAGTTATTTTCAGTCGTATAGAAAATTCCGACGCTCCTGAACGCACCATCCGCACTCGGCCGAGAGTCACACAGACACGCAGCACACCTTCGTGAGGTTAAAAAAAACCCTGCAGATTCTAAATTTGCGCCCGTGCCAAGTGGAAGCTCCGACCAGAGGCGTGCAGGGGCAAATTTCGGCCCGGGAGAATTGGTATTATAGCGGCCCACAGACCCCTCTACGAGCATGTACCGATAGCTCAACAGCTTGAGCCTCCACCTTTGGTGCGGTGGTTGTGAGTTTGAGCCCAGCTTGTGGCATTTTGCCGCCGTTCTTCGACATTTTCTCAAAGTGCTGTGGTCTCCATCCCCCCCCCACTTTTACAAACAAACTGACGCCCTTGGCCACAGGGCATGCATTTCATTTCAAAACATTTTTAAATAACTGTCATGCTGCTCTGGAACAGCGGAAGTGAAGTTTCATGCCTGGAAAAAACAAAGAATGTTTGCTGTAAGTCAGTCTTCTCTAAATAACAGTTGGGTTTGTATAAAACTCAAGTAGTGTTCCTTCTCTTTACTCTTAAAATTCAGAATCTCAGAGTGTGTTTAGCATAAAATCATTTTCCAATTATTTAACTGGGCAATCATTTTGTCCTGTTACCACTACTTTTGCACTAACTATGCGACCGATTGTTGCTCTTGAATGTCAAAAGGCATTTGCACCAAGTTTAACCTTTCTCAACATACCCATTTTGCACTTCTTGGTGACTTCTGAGTGCCCGCCACTCAGCCAAACATTGATATTTCCTTTTTCCACCTGCTCAAAGACTTCTAATCTCACCCTCCTCTTCTCTCTGTGTCTCTAATTAATGTCGTCACAATCCCTACTTCCCTTTGCCTGTCCAGTGTAGTAGAATACAATACCCTGATGCTGGAAGGCAGAAAATGCACTCACACACACACAAACACACAAGTCCCCCTCCTGTGCACATCCTCTATGCTTGGAGGGTGAAGATATGCAAAGCGTCACCATCATCAAAACAAAAACTGCAAGGGAATATAGGGCAATTGAGTGAATTAAAATGCATCCCTGGAGACATGTCTTTCTTTCTCTTCTCCTTGCTCTCTTCCCCTCATTTCCCCACTATTCCCACTGTAGAAATAGGCTTCTCTTTGCAATTTAGTTCAAATTACAGTGCCTTGTTCTGACCACATGATGGTCCAAGTCATAGCAAAACGGACAAGCATCTGTGAGTATTTAGGATTTAAAAATTCAAAACAGTGAAGTTTAACTGTTTTAGTAATTTGATTCAGCTGTGGACATACAACACACAAACTATATTTAAATACCAATAAAACTGACTGAAAAATTGCAATAAGAGGAGCAGAGAGGAGAGTCTTCAAGGCCAAAATCATGCTTCAGTCCCACCACTAGAAAACCAAATTAGCCAAATGGTACATCTGGATAATAACACACACACAATGAATAGAAATCATAGGATGTGACACACATCTTACCAAGATGTTTGTGCTGATCATAGCTGTACCAAATGTCTTGGTGGCCCGCACTTGTGGTTTCCTTTCTGTGCATGTATATTTAATTCATAAATTACTAAATAAATATCCAGAAATCATCACAATACAATACAAATATGTCTTGTCCCTCTTCTTAAACTTAGGCTGCATCCCATACTTACAACAGGATTATAGCACTGTTGGGTTATGTATCAAATTAATTTGATTAATTTGTTTTTGCATAAAATATCTACATTCTGAAAATCCTGTACAGCTCGAAAATGAAGATTATTTTTAGCATAAACCCAATATTAGCTGTCTAGACTTCCAACTGCCCTGTATACAGCAGCATAAATATCTTCACTGTATATGCACCTGCTGCAATACTGTTGTGACTTGAGGTGGTGAATTTAACAGTCACACCTTTGAGATGAACGGATCAAAACAAAGACTCAGCACAATGATGTGAACTGTTTGCCGACAAGGAATCATCTGTGGTTTTGACAGATAAAGCCACGGAGTCAACGAAACATCGTGTGGATTCTGCTTCAGTCTCTGTCCCAAACTTTTCTGTTGCTAATGCTAGCTAGCCGACCGGCTACAGATTTGATTGTTTTGTTTTTCTTTTTTTACTATGATAACTTTTTTATTAGAACACATCATCTTGTATTTAATGTAATCTTTCAATAATGATAGTTTACCTGCATTTTGTAGGAGCAAGTGATTCAAATCATGAAACATCCATAGAGGTTGTTTTTTTTTGTTTTTTTTTATTAAATATGGCTGCATCATACAAAATCTAGCATAGTGTATAGTGGCCCCAGAAAATTACATTAGCAATGAAATAAAGTAAAAAGAGATGGCAGTCCTCTCACCGGTTCACAACAAGTGATAAATAAACCTGGTCTCCATAAAAATTACTGCATTCCAATACAATTAAACTCAATTATGTTTTGAGGGGAAAGTACTTTCTGCCAGATTGTTTGTTTGCAACGTATCACGAACGCTATTTATTCTACTACTTTAGTATCAGTCCTTTTTAGCAAACCACACCATGATATTTTTCCTAACCCTAACTAAGTAAGTCTGGTGTAGAACCTTAGCCAAGCTTCTAACATGTAAAAGTTTCTACCAGTGTGAAATGTTTTTAAAACCTAACCACAAAGTGAGTAAAAATAGAAAATAAGCAACAACAGGAAATTAAATTTAACTATGAGACTGATGAGCTCTCGTCTCTGACACAAACACTGGTTTACAGGGTGAAATTCTGTTTGCTGGTTTAATGTTTCCACCCTTCCTTCTGACCATGACACATGGATTTTACGTTTTTTTCGAAGTAGCCACCTTTCCCTTTCATCAGAGATGGCAAATTACGCTCATTTCAAAACAAAATATGCATATAGTTCAGTTGTATAGGAATATATAATAAAATGTGCTGTTTTATACATAAGTAACTGATCAGAAACTGTGGCCCAAAAATAAACTGGCCAACAAATATAAACCCACCAACAGCTTCCTCTTACACTTATATTTGTACCATGGATGGATGGCTGACAGTCAGCCAGACAGTCACAGAAACAACAATTTGATGGATATAACAGGAAAAAAAAGAGAAGATGAAGTGCATGAGATGGTGAAAGAAAAGGGGACAGTAGGAGGTGTGTGTCCAGCCAATGTCCAGACAGGCGATGGTCAATAAATCAATGAAGAGGTCACACAAGCAGGTGGCTAGAGAGTAGCTACTGAGAGCTACCCTTCATCTGATCAGTTAGGTTAGCAGCCAGATGAAAGAACTCCACTCCCCATGCTTTCTCTGGCACTTTGTCTTCCTTTACCTGTCACCAAACCACTAAATCTACTATGTTCTTCACAAGAAACCCTGAAATTGAGAGAAAAAGAGTAGAATGAATGTTCAAAAAACACTTGATATATGTTTTATAGTACTTTGGTGTAAATGGAGATAGGATTCCCCAAAGACAGGAGTTGTTTTGAAGTAAATCGCTACAGTAAATGTTTTTGTTTGAGCTATAATAGTGTCTTGATTCATCTTCACTTGGGAGAGAGAACAGGCAACCACCCGCATGTTCTGCTTTAATCCATAGTACTTAATCTTTGTGGAAAAGGCTGCGCTTATCATGTCTCCCGCATGTAAGTCGGTTTTTATCTTCTCCTCTCTCAGACACACCCGCACTTATGAAAACACTCGCAGCATGTATAAACACAAAGACACACACACGGTGTGTAAAGCAAGCGCATGTAATTACCTCGGTACAACGGTGCTACAAAACGCCAGACAGTGTTTGCATCAGCGTGTATGTGTTTAGAGTTTTGTAATTAGCAGAATACATTTAAATACATTTGGCTGAAACACTCCTGGGAGAGCTCCTGTTTGCTGCCTCCATCTCTTGCTCCCTTTATTCTCCCTGCTTGTATCTCACAACGCCTGCAGTACTCATTTTTCTTTCAAATTTACCGATCAAACTCCTCCCTTCGTGCGCTGGTGTTTTCTCCTCTCCTTTATGTTGTACCTCACCAGAAACTGGCCGATCAATGAGCCTAATGAGCCCGCTGTGTAGTTTGCATAACGGTAGACTGCTATGACTGAACATCAGCCACCACGTCTGGGTCTGCTCTCAGCCTGCTACCTCGGGATGACTTCACTGGCCTCAGGACAATAAAACCTCATTTCTGGACTTTTAACGGTGCTGCTGTGTGGTCTGAAACACCACTTTTGTCTAAGCTGCCTACAAGTCCATTCACACTCTTCAGTCTTGTATTAAAATTCAATCAGTCAACAAACAAGCACAAATTTATTTACGTGTTTCCAAACAGCAGATTTTACATCACTGGACAGACACGTCGAGTAAAGAGTTATATTCAACCTTCCCCTCGAGCCCCTCCACGCTCATCAAACCAGTCTTAATTATTCAGCAGGCAGCCTGGTGTCTTTCATCTCTCTGTTAATTGCCGCGGTCGACTTCTCACTGGGACCACCATGCCCAATGAAAACCCTCCACTCGTACTGTATTGTACCACCAGAGGAGGCATGTGGGGCAAATTTGTGTGTGCATGTGTGTGTGTGTGTTGAGAAGAACTGACGTGGAAAGGTTAAATTCAAAAATGAGTGATTCGATGTCACTGTTCACCTGCTTACAGTTGTAGTCAAATATAATATTTTATATGCCAAATCGGTGACATTAAATGAATTTTGTAGCTGATGATCATTATTTTGACAATTACGCAAAATTTGCAAAATAAAGAAATAAAAAGGTATTAGGTTCTCTAATGAGAAAAAGGCTAAAATTCCGATTTTATTTTGGACAAATGACATTTTTTGGACAAACTGATTAACTGAATCACAATTTTTTTATAATACTAAGTAATAAAATGATTGTTAGTTACATCCTGAGTGTACCCTACAGAAAGTAACGTGCTGCAATTTCAGACATCCTTTCCTGCCCATGGCTAACTGTGTGTCATTTAGTTTGAGATCATTTGAACATTTTCCGGGATGAATTAAGGTAAAAAAAGATATTTGGTTACTTTCACATTACTTTCAGATGCTGTTAATTTATTGTCTAAGCTCTAAAGTCACTAAATTAATTCATGTTCAATTTGTTTATTCGATAATGACACAATAATATTGCAGAGAGAAAAAGCGTGGCCAAAGGTCAGCAGGGGTCCATAGCTCATTTTTGCCCCCAGGGCCTGTAAACAGATTTATTCATCCACTGTTTTGGATAATGGTTGCAAACCTTTTGAGCACACTGATGGTGTTTTTATTTTTCATTTGAAGTATGTTTGCTTGCCCTAGTGTGTTTACTATTCAAAAACTTACTAGATTTTATTGACAATTGCCTAATAATCATCTGTGACAAAAATGAACAAAAAAAATGCTTGGACTATGATCTACAGCTAACTGTCATATCTTAAATTCAACAAATAAGCATAAAAGACGGGGGAAAAGAGTTAACTTTCAGTGGAGAAAAACATAGCTGGTATTGCAGTTAGCAGATAAATTGCAGTTAGCCAGACACTCAGCTCCATAATCAGTAGACAGACATACTGGCGCATGAGCACACAGAGCAGTAGTGGGAGTGATGAGGTGAAAAGTGATGGATAAAGAGGGAGAACTGTGGGGAGCCTTGGCCACTAGAACAGGGATGAATGGGTTATAACTTTGGTCTAAGATATACAGTTTGAAGGAAGACATATATGAAACACGACTGCCTTGTGGAGGGCTGCCTGGGAGGAAGACATGCATAACAAAAAACATGGAAACAGTAAGTACAGGCGAAACTATGGGGTTGATTCAAGAAGGTCAGGAAGACAAGGGGAGAAAGCATGAAAGAGAAACTATAAAGAAAGCAAAACAAAACGAAAAGTAGAAAGTAACGGCTGGAAAAGAGAACCATGACAGAAATCTATCATGTTTTCCCAGACAGCCCTGAGACAGTACACTCTGAGTGGTCCTTTGCAGCATCATACACTTGCACATGTGCACACAAACACACACGGTGAGAGAGGGAGAGAAACGGCAACATACATCAGTGCGCTGGAAACAGCACATGATAAATTCTGAACACAATACATTTTGTCGAAAAGATTTAACATCTAATTCAGGTCTGACAGCTCCCTCCATCTCAAAGCCAGACCGGTTACATTGATCTCCACGCCAGGGAGAGACGGCCTTGGACTTCTCAGATAGTGTCTCACACACACACACACACACACACACACACACACACACACACACACACACACACACACACACACACACACACACACACACACACACACACACACACACACACACACACGTATTCACAGTGAAAAGAAACTGGTGCACAAACCAAGCAGGTCCAGACACAGCTCTCTTAACTACACAGGCGCTATGAAATAAGTCAGAAGCAGCATTCCAGGTATAAACTAATGCGCCTATGTGTGGATGCATGATGTGTATTTATCTCGGTCAATCTAAACTACAAGTTTATCCATTTGCATCAAAGACTTAATTTTCTCCACTCTGCTATTTTCTTTCTTAACTACTTCAAGGCTTCCACCTTCTCCCTCGGGAGTCTTCAGGTCTCCTCTGCTGGGTAGACCATTTGGAAGAGATGCTAGAAGTAATCAATGTAATGTGTGTGTGTTTGTCTTGACATCTGTTGTTCTTAAAAGTGTTTGCAGCGTTGTTGACAGATCAATAAGGAAGCTTGCATGTGCAATGACTGACAACTGGGAAAACTCGCATACACACATGCAAGCATATGAAATAATAATGCGCACATATGTATGCACAAACGCAGAATGACAGATAAAGTAAAGCAGCTGAGCAAAGCTGCTAGAGATGTATGTTTATTGTAGTGGTTCAGAGTCCCTGGTGTTATGAGCCAAAAATGTGAACCTTGACTGCTGATTCTGATACAGAGGCCGAGTGAAATGAGGATGAGGCGAATGAGGATGCAACTGTCTCTAGGGGCCAAATCCACGCAGAATCGGTTGTCACTGTGCTTTCTCAAGCTAATTGATTGCAATGTCTTAGATTATGAGTTGGCTGGATGCCCTGTTGCCAGTTCAGCTAGAGCTTTAGGAGGAATTACAGGGAGGACACTGGAGTCTGAGATCCCGAGACTCCCAGCTCTGGGACTACAGCCCAGCAGTGCAGAGGCCAGGGCAAACACTGACATCATTAACTCACTACTGAGCGGCACATGCGAGAGAAGCGTGTGCACGTGTATGTGAGGACGCATGTTTGCTGAGAAAAATCCAGAACACACTCGGAAGAAGGTGCATTTATAATAACAATGCCACAAAAGGTTTAGCTGGATATCAAACCTCAATACTCAAACAAAAAAGTAGTTTAAAAAGTTATCAAACATTTGTACTGTTTCACCATTATCCTCGATCAGCACGTTGTCAAGAAAAACTATTTTAGACTATAGTTGTGTTTAAACAGCATATGAGAAGAACTTGGCTGCTTTGTTTAGCATTAATATAATCAATACTTATAAAATTGCAACATATTAAGTAACAACTTCTAATGCAAAAACAATCAGTCATATTACTCAACACATGAAAAAAAAATATCATTCCATTCCGCAATTCCCCTACAGCAAGACTGATGTTCTACAGGAGACCACAAAGACAATTCCAAATGAATAGCAAAGTTACTCCATCATTGCTTGATGTGCCAATAACCAACCAAGTGTGAACAAGTTAACCATAACTTAAATGAAAAATATTACTGGTGTGTTCACATTGTGTTTCTGATTCTCCTAAGTCAACAGAACTGTAGGTTTATGTAACTGATTTTAATGAAAAAATGTATTGTTAGTCATTGCAAAGTACGTAAAATAAAACACTTACCAAAACATGACCTTATTCCTGGAGTTTTAATTCATCTAAAATAACAGAAGACTGAACCTATAAATACCTCTTCTTGGTAATAATCACGTCTTTGTGGTGGCTCATCGCTGGCACTGTTGATGCTTTTGTAACCATTAGGGTCTGCCAAGATTTAGCACATTTTCGTTCAAGTGTGGGCTAAGCAGGACTGTTTACAAGCTCTTTTAGATCCAAAATTATGAGAATAATCACAAACTAACCGATGCATGTCGGGTTACGATAAGTTTTGCATGAGTGTGTTTCTATCTGGCCCAAAATCTTGGATCAGTGAAGACCTCTAGTATCAGGAATCCTTATTGTCAGTAATATGCAAAGATCCCAAACCGTAACCAGCCTTAGTGAGAGGTGTGCAGTGAAGGTAAGCCTGTGTGTACATGCAGACATACACAAACACACACACACACACTACTCCTCAGGTCTTGGGGGACCATGTCAGAACATATTAGTGACAGCACCCCACACTCAACTCAAGCAAGGTAACACCAGCCCAATTTGTTTCCCTAATAGCTGGTATATTATTCACTCAGTCATTCATTCACCCACCCACCCACACACACACATAGACGCTAGGCTTATCATTATACAAGTATACCCTTGAGCAGGCCTCAAGTTCATCCATTGGGGGTGCAGAGAGAGCCTGGCTGATATTAGGAGAGAGGTCACATTGTACTGTAAACACGCTTTGTCTGCTTATTCATTTATTTACTACGCTCTCCCATCACACCACTCAGCTTGTCAGCAGTAGGGGGCTGGAGGTGTGGTTGGTGGGGTGGACTGGTGTGGGCAATGTTTGTGTCGGCAGTTTGGAAACACTTTGGGTGATGGATGAACTCATGACCGACTCATTTTTCAGGGAAAAATATTCATTACGAGAGTCAATTATTTTGTTTGAATACCAGTTTGAATTTCAGATATCTGGATATCCTGCGAATATATATATATATTTTTTTTTTTTTCAGTTCACCCACCCATGCATAAAGCCACCATAGTGTCCCTGTGTTGCGCGTAGCAGGCCTGTCCCCAGTATCGACCCCATGCTGTTTAATATTCATAAAGTCTATTTCAGCAGCTTCAGTCGCTGTAGCGCTGCGACGCACCCACCCTCTTGCTAAATCCATTCTCATTGATCACCATTGGCTTTCCCAAACACGCATCGATCCCGTTCAAGCTCACGCTCAAGGTCCCCTCAAAACACATTCACTTCACAATTCACTTACAAATGAAGTCCTTCCCCCCCTCTGGCATTTCATCGAAGAGATTATTTTTGATCTTTTTACCATTGTGCAATTACGGTTCTCACTGAAACCAATAAAAGTTGATGTCTGCTATCGAGTCCAGACGCGATATGAGATGTGTCACTCTTAGATATTAGTTTTACCATCAGAAGTCATAGATGAAGTTGTTTGGGACGGTCAGGAGGGAGAGCCATCATTTGCTTTATCGTGTGCCTTATCATACTCACATTTGGAGTCTTTATTTCAGAGTCATGTTTTAAATAAGAGTAACAGTATGCACTTAACTGCTCTACATTACTTATCTCTATTATCCCACGTCTGTGTTCTGCATTATGGAGTTTGTGCATGTGAGTGCATAAGCCAGACAACACTGGTGTGTGTGTACTAGAGGTTATGACACTGAGCTGTCTAGAGGCAAGCATAAACTGATTTAAAGCAGTGCATTAAAATGATCTGAAGACTGTAGAGTGATCCAGTCTAAGTACAGCAGCAGACGGAGGAAATAGAGAGAAATTATTTTTCCTTTATAATTTTCGTCTCTTCACTCCCCCTCTGTCTCTTTGGGGAGCCTGTGGCCACTGGTCTGCATGGCTAATCATACCATTGTGTTAATTATCGCTTCACAGCTAGCCTCAAGGAAAGACATACACAACATCATATACACACACATACATACACTCCTCTCTCTTGCTCTCATGCGCTCACTGTATCCTTCTTGGCTGTTAACCAACCTTAGATTTATTTTCTCTGGACGAGAAAGGATCCCTTTGCTAAACTCGAACACACACTTTTGTCTTACCTTTGTGAGCAAGTGGCGTACACCTGAACCCAGCATTATAAAACACACACACACACACACTGAACACTGGCTGCATTATTCATTCGCTCAAATTGGGAACACCAGTTGTGTGCTCACACACAATAAACAGAGATGAATTCATCAGAAATCTCCCAAGTGCAGAAAATATGAAAAATTTAATCATTCCACAGAATAAAAATTCATAAGGAAATGTACAAAATCAATATTTTATGCTACTTACTGTACCTATTCTTTATTACAAACCTATTCAGGAACAAGCATTAAAAATTAAAGCTGGCAGAAAAGACAGGAGGGAGGAGAAACGACGGATAGAGAGGGAGAGGGAGGAAGGTACTGCAAGGGACCTGCGAGTTCAAAAGCAATAGTGTTTCATTCATGTTTAAAGGCACTTTTTTGTTTCTCTAAGAGCCACTGAAGCAGTTTTGAAACGGGCATGAATGCTTTGATAGATTGAGGTTTCTAAGCAGCCAAGGCGCTGTCAACATAAATAGCGATAAAAAAAAGTGGGGGAAATGTTTTCAACTGGAGTTCTCAAGGTTATGGCCCATGGCAGTGATTCTAAGGCGCCACTTCGCTGCACTACTGGTTATGCATGGACAGTCGCATGTCTGTCCAGTGTCCACAACACATTAATGACAATAGTGGGCTGTGCGTGTTCATGCAGCAGTGCCGTATGTTTTGCAGAAAGCTTTGTTTCATGCATTAGCACTTAAGGTGAATCGTGCCTGGCACGCTCAGTATAGAACAGGGGTGTCAAACTCAGTTCCTGGAGGGCCACTATCCTGCATGTTTTAGATGTTTCCCTCTTCCAACACACCTGATTCAAATGATCAGCTCATCATCAAGCTCAGCAGAAGCCTGATAACGAGCCTGATCATTTGAATCAGGTGTGTTGGAAGAGGGAACCATCAAAAACATGCAGGATAGTGGCCCTCCAGGAACGGATCTTGACACCCCTGGTATAGAATATATGCTGTATATGTTGTTGTGAGCTAATCTGTTCGGCACTTTTCTGCTTAATATCATTTGTCGCTGCTCTCCTTAACAGCACTTAATACACACTCTCTGGACTCCCTCTACTCTTACACAGCCTTCAAGTGCAGCTGCTACCTGTATGTCACTATAATAACTATCAGCTTTTGCCTTTTTCTTCTTTGCTCAAACAAAATTCGTCATTTTTTTGCTAAAACAATTTAAGCTTAGTAACAGTTAAGGAGAAAGGCGCAGATAACTCAAAATACTTGAGGAATGGAAGGAAGTAAATAACCTGTCAAGTGACTTAGAATTCTTACAGCATCAACAGTGTTTGTTTGGTTTACTTCATTGGTTTTGGTTTATTTGTTTGCTTTTCTGATAAAGCCGAGAAATACTATCAGTCCACAGTATCTGTGGCAAACTGCCATAATTACTGTATCTCTGTAGTAGAAATGTAACTTTAAAGGATCCGCTTTACAATATGGTGGAAACAGGTCGGTTATGATACTTGCACATTCCAAGTTGATAATGCCTTCAGACGTACAACTAAACATATTCAAAATAAACAGTTCAGGGTTCCGAAACACAAACGTGAAACCTAAATCCGTCTGCACCTTCCCCATTCACTAAAGTCTACATGTATTTTAATTTATAAAGGAAGTACAGACAGAAATTTTCACTACATCCCTCAAAGAACTGGATGTATCCTCTCATGAATGTGTTTTCTCTCTTGTCTGTATGTCCCTTCTGTTAAAATCTGCATATATCTGTGCTATATTATTAGACTTGCTGTAGGGTGATGGTGTTCTATCCATCTGTTGCCTGTACGTCTTAAAAAATATGGAATGGATTGAATATAGATTTTTTTTCTAAAGACTTTTTATTTGGCACCACCAGGACGTCGAAGTTTTCACTTGTCTAACATTGATGATCTAATGACAATCAGCTACAATATTTTCATCAGACATACTTATACTGAAATGCATTTTAATTAATTTTGGGTTAAGTTTAAGGAGCTATATATAGCTATTTATGAGTACATCAAATAGCTTAACTCTAATAAATTAACATCAACATAATGATCAGTAAATAGGCTTAAGGTTAATTGTGTGAATCACATTAATACATTTTTTTCAAAACAAGAACATGGTCCACTCAGTTCCTCCCGGCATAACCTTGGTACTGTCCTTGAAAAGTTTTAGTTCTCTGCATAAGGATACAGATCTATCTGTTACATTTGCACACCTTTCTTGCAGTTTTGCTTTTGCCATTCTAATATCATCCTACTTCTTTCATCTGATACCTTACTTGTTTAGAGGGGACATTAGATACGGGCATAATGCAGACAAGCACCATACAAAAGTTTGAGTCACATAAATGCTAAGAATATATTTCAATTAGAGTCCGACTGATATTGGATTTTTAGGCTGATACCAATCAATAAATACATCAGTATATCAAAATATTGTCTGACATCGTTTACATCTATGTTAGAGTTATGCTGAAAAATGAAGACAGATGACTGTGAATTTTGTGAACATTGCCTTTCACAAACTAGTTAGCAAGTTACCATGAAGATAAACCTGGACTTCACAACACCATCTGCTCAACTGTGATACGTACTCTGCTACATGTGCTGCAGACACGGCTGAGAGTCTTGCAACGGGCCAAACAATGGAGTCAGAGCTAGCCTAGCCGCGCTAGACAACCCACGGCAACGAATTTAATTCTCTGCCAGGGTGGGTCTAGTTACCCTCCATAAGGCTCGAGGTTGGATGCTCCTAAAACTGGGTGGACGAATCACCATGAAGTGTAGAGTCAGAAGGCGGGCGTAACAAAGTGACAACAGAGGCGCGACGATTCTGACAGAAACAACCGGAAACAACTAGCCTAGCCGCACTAGACAACCCACTGCAACGAATTTAATTCTCTGCCAGGGTCGACAACAAAAATGACAACAGTCGTTGAGCTCCATTAGCACCGACTCTGAATAATATTTCTGTTAACATGTCTGTAATATACTTGAGCTTCACCCATTGACTGTATAAATAAGGCTTCACCGAACTCCCGCATCCTCTGATTTCCGGCGCTCTAGGAGCCTATTCGTTGCCCGATTGGTTGTATACCTACCCAATTGCTGCAGAGTGATTTGATAGACAACCTTTTAGCCTGTCTCCCTCCCTGTCGAGCGTGCCTAGACCCTTGCGTCTTCAGAACATGGGTCTAGCGTGGCTAGGCTAGGTCAGAGCCGCAGTGCTGGAGAAACTACTTAATGACACCGTTTCAAAATTACACCAGGCATCTTTGTCTGTATTGAGTTCCATTAAAAAAAAAAAAAATTATATTGACAATATATCTCTGACAGGCCAATATTGGCCGATAATATCTGCCATCCGAAATATCACTTGGATTCTAATTTGAAGTAATTAAGATATAAGAGTAGATTTCTTTTTTGGTTATTAAGCCTTATTGATCCGATTGTGATTAAGCTTGGATTGACTGTTTACTTGATTGTACCACAGTAGGATCTCAGTGAAACTGCTGGTTGGGGTCACAGTTTAAACGTATTTGACTGATGTGATTTTCAGGTATGATTCAATGACAAATGCCAGCAAAACAATTCCCCCACAAAACGTTATACCTTTTTCTTCCTAATCTGTGTTTTGCTTTGTAGCAGATAACTTTAGAAAATGCTGTAGAAGCATAAACAAGTGTGTAATTGGGTTTGTGGTTCTTGGGTGCCCTGTGCTGGTGTTTCCTTGTGGTACACTTGGTGTTTTACATGAATGTTCACTGTGGGTTACATGGGCAACAACAACAACTTTAACAACACACGCGTACACTCTGACATTCTTGTAAAAAAAAAAAAAAAAAGATAGAGAAAGAGAGAGAGACAGAGATGAATCCTGTCTCTCAGCAGACTTTAATGGAAGAAAGATGTTGTGTTCCACAGAGATCATATCCAGACTGTTAACTCATAACCATGACTGCATCCAGCTCCATGTTTCTGTCTAATCTCTCCCAGTGGATAAAGATCAGTCCAGATTCATGATAGATATCAATTATCCATTAATGATGGGTCTACAGAAACAGACAGACGCTATCTGTTGGTCAGTTTCTCCATTTCTGTCTTGTTGACAGATGTGTACCTCACTTGGCTTCAGGACAATTTCCAGATGAAATGCTTCATTTTCCACTTTGATATATGCAGTACATGTATATACATGCACTTTGATATTTTCAGTATAGATATATTTGGTATTTTTTTTCCTTTTTTTCCTGCCCAGTCCTCGAGTCCCTTATGGCAAAGACCCAAACACTCAGACCTGTGCCCCTCCTCTTGTCCCTGTGGTAGCCTCATCTCTTCCTCCTCTCCTCCCCTCTTTTGTCTCCCTCGCTCCCTGTGGAAGTGTAGTGCCGGGCCTAGGGCCCCTGCCTCTAATTGCTAGTGAATGGAGTGTTTTCATGGGGTGTTAGGCAGGGCCCTCCCCTGGATTAGCATGCTTACATACACACGCAGACACACACACAACATGTACTCAGATACACAAATGGATTAGTGTGTTCACTCATGGGGAGAGGAGGTTGATTTGAGCCGACAGCAGCAGCCCTTTGGAGAAAGCCTGGGCAAGCCTGGTGGATTTTCAAGCGCATACACACATGCACACACACACGTGTGCACACACACAAAAACAGAGAGAAAATAAGAGAGAAGACACATCAAAGTTGCACTCACTCATGTGAACACACACACACACACACACACACACACACACACACACACACACACACACACATATGCACAATCCCAGCTCCCCAGTGGAGGCCTGGTGCTGTAGAAGACATATGGGGTGAATCATGTGTTAACAGGGAGTACTGATTAACACATCTGGAGGGAGCCGGTGGGGAGTGAGGGGCAAAGGAGGGGTAGAGGGTGAAAAAGCAGGGGAGGGGACCGATGAAATAAGAAGGAATAGGAGAAGCAGAAGAGAACGGAAGTAAGAGTAATCTTGATTCACTGAGCCTGATCAACTCTAATAGAACAGAAAGACTCAACAAGAAAACAAACCTGGAGATGACAAACACTGGGAGGAATAAGAGACTCTCAGCTCCCCAGGCGTCATCCCATGTGTCATGTCAGAGGCAGTCAGCTGTGCCACAGCACAATGCTCTCCATATGCCCATCAGTCAGACTGTCTGCCCCAAACACAAAGCTCATATGAACAAAACAGTTAAACACAGTTACTTACACATCGTATGCAGCAATCAGTTAACAGAGTTTGATGGATTTTGTGAATTTTTCGATGTGAAATGGATGTGAATGGAACCAAACATAAATTTGCAACAATACAGTTCGACAACAATTAAAAATACTAATTTACTGCATTTAATTGCCTTGTTTAAAAGTTAGATATGACAGCTAATTTTTAATCAATATTAATTTAAAAGCAATGACATTTGTCACAGATATGTACATTAAGTCCACTGCTGTCAAACTAATACTTATTCTATCGTATTATTTACTGTCCATTTGAGAAAAAAAATTGACATGGCTTGCTTTTTTATAAAAGTAAAAAAATATATATATATGTAACAAATTCAGTGAAAGTTAATTTAGTTCACTGGAGTCTCACAAGTTCTATCACATGCTGGAAAAAGGGAACTTCTCACACTTGGCCTCTATTTCTAAGTTGTGAAAGTGATAGAGCTGAGGGCGTTGTCACCTTCTCTAGGGTTGGGTCAGACGGTTATATGCTGCTCTAAGCTGATTCCTATCTATTTATTTTCCATGGCCACAATTTCTTTGAAAACACTGCTTTTACAAAGAGAAACCTCAACGAACTAGGCACCCTCATGGAATTCTGTTGCCTTTCTGTGTGACTGCAAGAGGGCAATCAACTTATGTCGCCCCTTATCTCTGCTTGCATCTTTATCCATCTGTGGTTTCACTACCATCCATGCAGCATAGTGGTGTCTAAACCCCTGTGACACAATATAAACACAGACATATCTGCAGTCATGGTCACTTTAGAACAGAATCAAGCAATCACACTGGCACCAAGCCAAGCACCCACATACAAATTTAACACGGCCAACTTGCACAAAAAAACACATGAAAAGTGCGCTTTATGGCACATGTTCACGCAATATGTTTGCATTGTTGTGGGTGATACGGTTTTGATTTTACACATAATTAACTGAAGCTACAGAAGGCAGGGTTAAGTGAAAAGGTGTGCAGAAACAGCTGTGATTATGTGCAAAAAAAAAACTTCACAAAGAGACATGGTGAGATTAAGAGCTGTTATTAAATATTATGTAGATTTAATTAGGAGTCTGTTAGCAGCTGTAATCAACCTGTATTTGTACAAGTTTTATTTAAATATTGAATTGAATGTGTGTGCAGGCTTAGTCTGCTTGTTAATCTTTCACATGAGCACACACATTGTCACACAAACACATGACAGAGAACAATATTTCTGAATATGATGTGAGGGCAGCCAAATCTCTACGACGTCTGAATTAATGTACCTTGATATGAACAGACATAGTTCAAAGAGGGGATGCATCAACATCCATTTTTGTCTAAATACACGTACTTACATTTAGGTATTTAAAACATTTCTACATCTAACAGTGAGGCGTTACATCATCTTCTATTGCCTGAATAGTGAGCAAACTGTGAAACTGCTTTGTATGTAGAGCAACTGTCTGCAGAGTCAAATCCACATCAATCCACTCCACAGCCAACTGATGAGAGACACTGGACTGATGCTGCTGGTCCAAACATCAGTGGTGAAGCTGGAGATTCAAATGTTTGTAACGTGCCTTTTTATGAAGTCCTGCAGCTTTGATAGTATGATTTCTGTGACGTGGTGATGGCTGGGAATCTCATACTGGGGTTCACGCTTGTGAGGAAATGATAAAATCTCATCTTGGAACATACATTGAGTTAGACTAGAATCTTTTTGAACTAAAATTAATAGCCAAAAGGACAGCCTTGAAATGTTAGGTTGAGGAAAAAAATGAATAAATAACTATTTAACATAATTACGATAGTTATTGACAGTATATAAAGATAAACAAACCCTCTGCGATGTCGCCCATATGTTTCCCAAAGAGCAGTTTTGAAGCTCAGTGTGGCAGCTCCACTGGATGCCATTTTGGCAAAATCAGCAAAGAAGTGGAACGTGAGAGGAGCTGAGGTGGGTCATGCAAATATTTCTGGGTCAAGGACTGTCCTATGACGGTACTCAACTGTCATTCAAAGCAGCCACACACTTAAGTATGCATAATCGCAAGCCTTAATACAATTTAAACAAGTATTTTTTAAAATAAATGATCTCCTATACAGTTGTCATCAATGGGGAAATTAGATGAAGAGACCAAAACCATTTCTATTACCAAACTGTAAACAAGTTTATTTCTGCTTCAAAGTTAGGTCTTTTAACATGGAGGTCTAAGGGGACTGAATGGACACTTGACCATCCTCACGTGGCCATTTGAGGAACTGCAGGTTTTGGCATGTCTGCATAGGTTTCATTTTTTCAGCTCCAGAGGGTACAGCCTGGGGTAAATCCATGTTCTAGTTTTCCTATTTAGGATTCTAATTCAATTGGACCAACTACCTTTTGGACCAAAAAGTATTTGTTTGAAGTTAAGAACAATTCCAGTATAAATAAGTAATAAGTAAGAATTTAACTTTCAAATTGTGGATCCTGAAGAGTCTCCTATTTTTTTGGCTGTTTTGTTTCTTTGAAAACATACTTACTGTGAACTCTCAGCAGTTCATTTCAAGTTAGAATAGTTTGAGATCTGAAAAAGAAAAACATTGTTGGTTTTAACTGAAATCAGAAAATTATTAGACCATATATCAAAACACACATTTATATTAAATTCATGATAAAAGATTAATTGGTTTCACAAAAACTTAGATCGTATTCATGTTTTCAAAATACTGATGGTATTCCCTTACTGTGGTATTTGTTTACAGGAGTGTGGGTCAAAAACACTGTTGACATGTTAACTGACACTGAAGGGTGATTGTTAATGTAAAGCACGTACTTAACCCTGCACAGTAAAGTGCAGCCACTTTCGCTCACATGTCTGAGCTGTGTAGTGCTGACAATGCAGGTTGATAGGCCACCAAACTATCCAATTAATCAGCTGACCTATTTAACAGAACAAGTCTGTTTAATATTCTTGGTTCTTTTGTAATAAATCAATGTGAATACACAAAAAAATACTAGACCTAAAAATGAATCATTTCTTCTTTTGATCAAGACCATGAGGGGAAAAAAACTGCAGTCAAAACTACAGCCTACTCAACTTCACAACATTTTCCCACACAACACGAAATGTATTTCTACAACTATTAGGCAGTCAACTACTTGCAGTTTCGTTTTAGATTGGTTTCATTTTTATCTAGTGTGCATAAAACCAGTTGTGCTGCAACTAATCAAAACAAATCCGTGTAGTTTTGTAATCACCTTGTAATCTGAGATTCAGGTATCGCAACAAATATTTCTACCTCACCCGAAGGTACGACGTGCATCTGTAGGATGACAGATATTCAGTGGTTTATATCACCCTTCTATCTGCTGTAGCACTGATTTAGACATAGCCGTCATCTCTCCCTCCCTCCCATCCAACCAAGCCAGTCAATACCTCTACATTATTCAGACTCCTCCCCACTTAATTAGATATTTAATTGACTACCTGTAGACAGATGACTGACCCGCCTGCTGGCATAAATTAATGCAAATGACATCCCACATGACCTCCCCCGAGGTAGATTTAATAGTACAGTCTGGTAAGGACAGAGTTCAACAAGAGGCTATAGGGGGTCAAGACTAGTCACTGATCACTGGGCTGTGACCTAATCAGTGGATCAGCTGTGAATACTGCACTTGCCTTGTTTTATTCAAAGCAAAGATGTGAATGAAAAGGAGAAATGCTTTTTTTTGTTTTTCAAGAGCTAGGGTGACTTGGTTATTACCTGGGAATGTTGTTAAACCAAGTCAGAATTTGCCTTTATGTATGTGTATTAGTCTTGATTATTCTGAATAAGAGCAGCGAGCCAGCAGGAGAAGGAAAGCCACTGGTTGAGTCTGTGTCTCAAATCTCATGACTCCCAGTTCTGCGCCCCAGGAAGAAAGCAATAAGGAACCAGAAATCCCATCGCAGGTGTCTGAGCCCACTGTATGCTAATGGGAAGGATCAGACGTTCTTCTCACATAATGGGGTTTGACAAAGTGAAAATTAACACAACCCCACTCCTGCTGTTACTGTTAGAGGGGGTGGTTGATATGGCTTTGTCTCAGACTACGCTACACACACACGCAGTCACACACCTTCCGACAGATACCACACCAGCCGTCGATCTCATTCTCACCCAGACATTTACGTTGTAGGCCCCCCTCCTCTCACTCCCCCTCCTCCTGCCCCGCTACCCCTATCTCGGCGTTTGTGTCCTCGGCATAAACATCCCTCCATCCCGCCTCCTTCCTTCTTTTCTCTTCTTCTCCAGCGACTCTGTTTGCTTCAATGGACTTTCATGACAACTCATTCCGTAAGGGTCCTTTTTTCTCTCCGTCTCCCTCTCTTTCTCCTTCACTCTCCCCAGGTGAAATATTGATGGATTTTTTATGAATAGCTATGAAAAATTCATTCAAATTCCAAAATGAAAAAGCGTAAACATTCCGCATCTGCCTATGCCTCCCGCATTCATTATCCTTCACAACATCCTCAATCTCCCTCTCGCTCTCCCTCTTTTTCCACATTCGTACCCCTTCCCCTCCTCTTGCTCCTCACCCTCCTCCCCTCCTCTTGCTCCTCACCCGCCTCCCCCTCCACCCCCGTCTACCTGAAAAAGAGATGCTCTGTCTCTTTTTCCGCCACTTGGCCTAATTGCTTAATTTGACCTGCTCCCTCATCAATTAAAAGTCTGTCAGTGGTAGACAGATGGAGGATGGATCAGAGGGCCAGTCGATGGACAGATCAATGACAGAACAGCTCAATAAGTAAATGGAGATGGCCAGTGATGGAAAAAGGAAATGAGGGAGGGGAAGAAGTAGAAGAAGAAGAGAACAAATTGAACAGGCTGTCATGACAAAAAGGTGCAGCGCCAACGTGCTTCACTCGGATGCTCCGACTCTCTTCCCTTACGATTTCTCTCTGATGCTGTGACTCTCCCTCTCTGCCGTTCCCTTTTTTTTTGCAACAAACCCAAAAAGCCAACTGCACTCTCACTCTCCTTTTTTGTGATACAAATCTATTTATGTAAAGCTGAACCAATGGCGCATATGCACAAATCAAGTAATAAATATGGCAGAAAATAAATAAATTTGGGGAACAGAAATTCCAAATAGGAAGTATTATATCTTTAAATTACAACAAATACATCAAATGAAATAAAACTCATATGAAAAGAAAGTAAAGCAAGAACAGACAGAATCGAGGTGAGGAGGAGGAAAGGACAGAGCTGAAACATTCAGGACTGACTTCACGTATGACTGGATGCACAGAGAAAATGCAACTCCATAACAGGCACATTTCAATCAACGTGTTATACAGCTGCAGTAAATCTGCCTTTCTCCAAACCCATTCACTCGATCACATACATTCACATGCATGTACTACATTTACATTGCTCGGGAACAAATACAATCAGATACAATCTTTTGGTTACAAACACATGATGAGTCAGTCACAGGAAAACAGCGAGTCATGTTTTTGTAAACATACATCTTCAGTGAAACATGGCCTCACATGAATGTACACGGATACTGGCATGAGCGTGCACACACACACAACTATACACGCACACAACCACCATTATTTTGTTATTTTCCCCTTCAACACCTTGTTTTAATTAGCTTTCTCATGAGACTGCGACTCAGACCAATTAGGGAAGATTATCAAAGAAGGCCTGGAGTAGGGTGCATGCCCACTATGACTCCTGTCCCTGGGGACTGGCCAGGATGAAAGAGACCTCAGCAATACACACATATGCATGCAGACCCAAACACAAACGTGCTTTACTCTCTGAAGCAAAAATATCAGCCCCATGTAGGACCTGGCAAAATAGAATCTTATTGGACCTTTTAATGCATTTAAAAAGAGTCCGACACAGTACAGAAGCATGTATAAACTGCATGTACATTGTCAATCATTCTGTATTGACCAGTCGCAGATGGATCGCTGTGGAGATACAGAATGGGGTCCTTCCATTCTGTCCCTCAAGGCAAACTAAAACCAGTCCCTTGATGCAATCACCAATGGAGACACTTCAGAACACAGAGAGATTACCGGCTCGGAATTAGGCAATAAAAACACGCATTAGGTGTTTAGGATGAACACGGAATGAAGGGAATTATATCTGCCATGCCAACATTTGCGCTCTCTTGCTCTTATGACAAATCAATGGAAGCTCTTTTGGAGTTGCTGAGAGATCCTGATGAATGATCAAGAGCCTCACCCCCAAGGAAAGAGTACCTATGTAATTGCAAAGGTGTCATCATTTATCATTCGCACCCTCCGCTTTTGTTTTTCCTCCAAATCAGGAGAAATATCTACCTTACTGCAGCTTTAATAGTGTGTTTATATTTACCTCTGTGATATGTCAATACAAGACAGGGTGTGTTGTCACAAGCGAGTCCATAGCCTGATGGTAAGTTAATAGCACTCAGTGGTATTATGTGAAACAATGATTAGATTGGGAGAGGCTGATAGCGCATATTGGTTTGGTCCCTTAGGGGCAACTAGAAGAGTCAGAGATCAGGGGTCAGTTACCGTAGAATCAATGTCACTCAAAAGTGACGTGTCACATTCAAAGACATTCTATGTGGAATACATTGAGCTGATTTGGTATATGTGAGAGGTTGTAAAAGACTAATGTTTTAAAAATTCCCCCCTCAAAAAAGAGAGTCCTGATTGTTACGCTGCCCCTTCCAGCTACAGAGCACCACACCAGGGACTAGGATGTGCCAGGAAGTGCACGGTGGAGGTGTGGAGTGGAGAGACATCTAAAGGGAAAGTGACTTCCCCGGGACTTCATTAAGCTAATATGGCTACCGATACTAACAAAGTTTAGAAGAAGAGGTGAGGAGAAGGCTCAGAAATGAGATGAACACTTATTAGATCAGACCAGGCAATTGTCTTTAGTCGCTCAGAATTCATACTCAAACACACACACTCATCCACACACAGTTAAACAAGCTGAGACTAAGACAGACACAAAGCATGGGATTGAAGAATCATATGTACAGTATGCCGTCAAAGCATGATTGCATAGACAAATGGCAAACAAAAACTAAACATATTTAAGCAAATTTATGTTATTAGTTTAAAATGGCAACAGTAAAGAGACAGATTTGAGAAAGAGAAGTAACAACGGCATGTGTAAAGACAATAATTGATATCTACCCAAGAGGCCAACAGTTACATACATACAACATGTAGCCGGGCTCCAGATTAACTTTTCTTACTGGTAGCACTGGTGGTTGCATCAGCACAACCTCCCCAACTCATTTTCAGTACAATGTGGTATTAATAAACCTTGCATGGCGTGATATGAAGATTGATTGTGACTTCAGATTTACTACTTTAGTCAGAAAATATAAGTTTGTCACCAGTCTTTTCCGATAGACACGACAAATTACCAATGGCTCTTTAATGTCTCATATGCAGGCTACGGTAAATGGTAGCTAGGCGGACACAGTGCCTTCAGACTGATGTGTGAGTAAAACAATGTGTTCTAATTTTAGATTTAGACAAGTTGAAACTGGGATTTTTCCTTCTATGTGCAGTTTTCTATGAGTAGAATTTTGTATGAGCAGAGTGCAATTCAAATGTCAATACCACAAGTGAAATTTGATCTAGCTCACTTTAAAAAAAAAAGGATGCATATGTGAACATTTTGTTTAGTTTGGAGCTCAGAACAGACAGAAAATTGCATCATATATAGAATTGAAAAGCAGTAATCGCTCAAATCTGGGAAGCTGCAATTTGTGATTCGCTAATTAGTTTACCTGAAAAAAAAGACAAACAGTGTGCTCTGATACTGTTTGACTTATAGTCTGTGGAAAGTGGTTTCTGCTCATGTCCACTAAGATGGAAGTCTGCTCGCCACTGAAGGGTAGAGTGAGCCAGAATGTCATTATCACCCACAGTATACACGATAGTGACAAATTCTGGTTGTCCTGTGCGAGGATCTCACCCTCCAGCAAGGCACCAACAGGTGGTACTTCCACTCTTCATCTGACTACATGGGCCATGTTTGACTCTGAAATATTTACACGCTCATATCATTTCGAGAGAGAGGATGTGAAGGTACTACAGCCTGTATGGCAGGGGGCTGCTAATAGGTAGTCACCTCTTCTTTTACAGAAGGAGTCACCTCTGTCAGGCTGAGAGTCAAAAGAAGAAGCAGGAAGTTTGCTCCACGTTACTTGAAAGGGCCATTAAACAGCAAATGTTAATTAGCCACTTAAAACAAATCGTGTTCAACATGTCTGCAGGCTACGAAAGAGCAGGTCTTCTTTAATGATGATGACAACAGACCAGCTGCAAACACAGGTAGTGAGGCATGCAGTACACTGGATGCATTTTCTGAAGGGATGATACCATTACACCATGAGTTTCAGAAACAATCAACTTATCCTCCCTGTACACAAGAATAAACTGTAGATAAATTAGTCAACCATGAAACCACAAAATTACTTTCATGTACAAATAAACAGTATTCTCAATTACAGTTTGAGGGAGACATATTTTTTGAAAGACTACGTTTGTTTGTAACTCATCACAAAAATTTTTCTGATCAACATGTTGGAATTTAGTTTACTGCCTTACTGTTGCCTCTTGTCAGCCAATCAATATTATATTAGGTGAATGCAACTTGTCACCCTGAGAACCCAGAAAATGGAGAAGAATCTTCAAAGAGTCACCCAAACCATGATTTTGACTGATCCTAAACAAGCAATGTTGTTGCATTAAGCCTCTAACATGTAGTTATTGTTGTGAAAGTGTCGACCAAACTGTAATATATTTCCTAAACCTGCCCACATAGTTTTGGTGCTTAAACTAAACCACAAAGCATGTTTAAACCAAAAATAAACAATAAACAAAAAACAAAACTTACGTCTGAGACTGATGGCTCCACACAGGTTGACAGCTGGTCTCCAGGGTTGACATCTGGTCGCTGGCTTCTACCTCCATGTTCCCAGCCTGCCTCCTTATGTGGACTTTGTGGTGTTTCCATAGTGAAAGTGGTCCTACAACAACACAGGTGAGAAAGTGGGTTTATTTCAAAATCAAATTACATTTCCCATAAAATGTAACAGAATGCAGTTTAGTTGTATAAGGATGTACATTTTTAGAGTGAATTAATCTACTTCAGTCAAGCTATTTTTGGTATTCTGGCCACAGAAGCAGAGAAGATAAAACAAAATATGACACTGTTGACATCGTGAAGAGGTATGAGTCATGGGTAGCACAAGATCTGTTGCTAAACTCCTATTAACTATTATTAGAGTCAAGTGAAAGGATTTCAGAAGATTGCTGGCTTTTAAAAGGATGCTGCTGACAAGCACTCTCCGACTGGTTCTGGATTCTAGCAGTGGTCCATTTAATACAAAAGTGCTGCAAGTGTAGTGCCAATTGCAACAACCACAGCTGGGCATTAAGAGCAGGACTTTGCACCATCTTGTGACAAAGCACTATGCCGCTTTGAGCAATCTAAGCTTGTGGCAGCTGAAGAGAATGGGATGTAATGGTGGCACTGCCTGTTAATAGAGGCAAACCCCAGTACACGAAATGGGCTCATCCTGATTGGCTGGATGTACATGCAAGTTTTGTTGGGAAGGCACAGAAAAAGTAAAGATGAGCAGCAGTGTCATTAAAGGGCAAAGTCTGTGACAAATACAACCGTATACTCACAGACGACAAGAGCAAAGAGGAATGAAGGAGGCACAACAGGGTAGACGGAGAGGAACAGAGGGTAGACGAAGTAAGGCAGGGAGTGCCACGTCGTTCTTAATCTAGTTTGTCTGTCGTAATTGTGTCAATGTCACTCTCAATCAGGCAGCCACAACTAGGGCTATACAACTTCAGTTTGATTGGCCCAAACCTTGTCTTTAAAATGACCTCTACGGGGAAGGTGTATGTATAGAGAGAGACATAAAGAAAGAGAGGGGGAAAAAATAGAAGGAGCAAGAAGAGATGAAGGAGAGGAGAGTCTTCTGGAGACAATATGAGAAAGAAGGAGAGAGGGAGCACAAATTAACTTTAAACCTGTTACTCCCCCACCTGTCTGTCAATTTCACTTTGGTCTCATTCTTTGTTCTGATTTTTCAGTGTGACAGTATTGATTGCCCTCTCTTATTACACAAGAGGATACAGATATATCTGTGAGACTGAGCAGTGTGTAGGTGCTTGTGTAAACTTCAGTCATATTCCTGCCAACATTGAAGCTGGACTCATGTTCATGGCACTGCAACCTACATTTGGTGCATTTTTATGTGAAAGGACACTTATGTGAAAGGTATGTGTGCAAATGCACGTGAGCATATGGTGTCGTAACATTCACTGCGGTTCGCGACAACATTGCGGTTATAAACAGGGTGGATTTTGTTTAATTTGCAAGTGTCAGCAGATCCACTTCCCGAAAAGTGTGTTTAAGCAACAAAAACATCTGTGATCATTAATTATAGCCACACTCAGTAAATATAGATAAAAAAATATTTTGTAGATCTTCAAAAATGTATCGTTCCAGTATTGGTTGAACAATTTTAGTGTTATCATACACAACATTATTTCACTAATTACCAAAGAGCATGTAATCATAGGAGAGATTACTCTTTTTTATGCCAAATCAAACTTCTGTTTCAGCCATGATTTGATAGATTCGTCTTCCACCACAGAATATTCACTGAGACCCACTAATGCCGCCGTGGCGTCAAGTTTGTTTTCTTGTATTCGTCTCTGTGTTTGAGCATGTTGCATAAAGCCACAGGCAAATTAGCAGGAAAATGTTTGTACACTTGGTATTTGCTGCTGTCTTCTCTGTGCGCACTTGGCTCTTTGGGTCTTTTGTATTGTAAATTCCACTGCAGATTCCAAATGCCTCAGTGCTGGTTTTGATTATGTAAATTTTATTGGACTGGAATCAGTATTTCTGTCTTAAATTGACTCAGCCCGTTTTTGGTACAAGGCACTGCATGACAGCACATGGCAGGACATTAAATTTGAGTTTTAAAAGAATCCTTGAAAATTAAATGGTAAGTTTATGTTTTGTTCGAGGAGAAACTGGGTTGTCATTTGAGCTGGTCTGCGAGTGGAAAATTGTCAGGATTCGTGGCTCTCTATGTCATATCAGAGTCATCCTTCACAAATATATCGAGGTATAAACCAGCTGTACATGGTGCTACATTTAAAATAATTCACCAATATCCTTTCAAAATTGTTAGCATGATATCAAAATGCATTACATAATATCTGCATTTATGATTTAAGTCAGGTGTCGCATGCCGCCACAAAGGGCCCGGTTCATTCCTGTAGTTCAATCAATGCAATGTTTTTGTTTGATTAGTTAGGACAGCTGGTAGGCTGGGAATCAAATATCACTATTTCATCATAAATTCAAGTAGCTTCTGTCTTAGTAATGTGTGGAAAATATTTGGCCTCTGAAGAAATGGTCTTTTACTTAATTTATGTCCTGTTTTCTGATCTCTCTGGTCTTTTCTGCAAGTGCAAACTCAGCACTTCCTCTATTTGTTTCACATTATCCTCCCATCATATATAAGTTCCATTAAAGCAGTTTAACAAAGAATTTGGAACAGTGATTGAAGAAAGAAAAGGGAAGAATAACTGTGCAACAACAGCCTCACTTGTTCTGATGAAATAGCGCTGTAGGAATGTAGATTATACTGAATGTACTATGTGAGGTAAGTGCAGAAGAAAGGCAAAGTTGAAAATCATCACGCTAGCGACTTTCTCTCAGTTCATCTGAAACGCCAAGGCAGTAACTGGAGTTGCTGAAGGGTTGTCAGGTACCTGCTTTAACAACGTACTGAGTAAATGGCACCAGCTACTGTTGTGTGCTTCAAGTGTGTGATGCTGAGAAGTGTGATTATTGGTGATAATGTTCAAACAGTACATGTTTCATTCTAACAGAACGGATTACATTCAACATTTAAAAGCAGCCTGTATTATTCTACAGCTTTTTGTTCTTTTGACTGCTTATTTTGTTCATTACATATGTCTTCATGCATATAAAAGACAACATGGACGAGTTAACACGGGGAAAAGAACTCCAATTTTCACCTTTTATTGTATGGAAAAGGGAGTAAATTACAGGTGAAATTAATGGCTGATTATACAATTTTGAAAATCAAATAAGAACCTTTATTACTTTTAAATCATAAATGTCAAAATGTTTTTGTTTAGATGTGAGGGCTCCAAATTAACATCTTACTCAAGCCAGATTTGGTGGTACATCTTCTGCTGAGTGGTATAACAAAAAAGAAAGAAAATATTTGTAATGTAATTTAGAGTGACAGACTTGCATTAAGGAACAATGTGCAGCTGTTCAGGAGCTCCAGACTTACAGACCCAGTTAACTCCTTAATATTTCTGTTTATATAATTTGATTAATAGCATATTTAAAGGAAATCCCTTCGAGGGAATCTATGTTAAAATCTCATCTCAACACCTTTGTGTGCTTTAGTCTCCATCTAGATTGATGTATTTTATCAAATGGTTTCAAATTTTGTGTTTTTAGTGATTCACACACAGAAAGCCCAGGGAATGTAGTAGTCATTCCATCATGTGAGAACTATAAGGTTGGAATCAACAATTATCTTGAAATATATTTGTTTTCTTTAATAATAAATGAGCAAATTTACGGGAAGAAGTAGTATATTTTTCAAGCTTAAGTCAACATACGTAATTTCTTAATACATAATTTCTATGTAGGTTCATTCTAAAGATGCTGAGTTTACTATCACATAAAACTACAAAATAAGCCAGCATGGAGAGGCTGGTACCTCTACATTCCTACCAAGTAATCTCCCCTTAGGAAAATCATCTGGTCTTGACTAACACATGATAAGATGCAACATCCTTGTCATGTGGAGCATTGTGCAAAACTGAGATCACAGACAGACGGTCAAGGACAGAGACTGATAAAAGCGCATAGTAACATTTTGGTATGCAGGATTTTCACTGGAGAGGAAAAGTCTGATTTGAATTTAGTAAAATGCTATTTTGAGAGGTGTGACATTTCATGTTGAATTTGTTCATTTGTCAGGCTCATGGACAGCAAAAGTTCATAACCAGTAGAATCAATTCTGGTGCGATGCAAGAGTACCTGCTTGTTGTCACTGTGCAGTTTTACATTTTTTTGTGCTTTAAGTACATTGAGGCTGTTACAAACTTTTAGTTGGCAACACCACATTTATTTTATACAGAGCCCCTCATTCTTGTTTGTATCGCAGCCAAGCAAACTCTGCCAACCACTCATGTCCAAACATATTTTTCTTTTGATATCTGCACCTTCTAATTCACCTGACTCATGTGTCTCTCCTGCATTGTCTTGAGGCTATTCAGCTGTGAGAAGAACCATAAAGTAACACCCATTAGTACCATCACTGTTCATATTATCAGACGTTACTAGTAGACTTTCTGTACCAGCTACTGGAATTACTGCACCTGTGAAAATGTTGCTTTGACAGATAGCTGCCTAAAACTGCACGCTTGCCTGTGTAAATATCTCTACCATCATTTTTGAATGACATTAGCTGTGATTTTTTTCTTTAAACTGCTAGTTTTGCAGTGGCACCAGAGCAACCATTGGAAAAGTGGAGTTTGGAGACTTAAGTATCTTTGGGTTTTGGATTGTTGGGTAGGAAAAAAAACTGCAAGTTGAAGAACTTGAAAAATCAGCAGCAGCACTTTCGCTTAATGGAGAAAATCATTTCCAAAAATATCTGTTTAGTTAGAGCCACAGAGCAGAAGACTAGGTATGTCCTCTGACACACACCAGCTGCTTCATTTCTACAAATATGAGAATAATACACTGAGATCATGCTAAAATAAAAACAATGTGGCCAACCAAGACAACTACTGCACTACTTGACAGTACAAATTGTCAGTTGTCATGTAAGTGCACAGTAAACTGGCATTTCAAATGATTACAGTGGTCTCCCCAATATTCACTGACAGGATTGCACAGCAAAGTGTATCAAAATATTTGTGTGCTCAAATTGCGTACAAAATTCCCTTTTACATCATATTCTGGAAGTCCAATCATAGAGTTCCAGTAGAGCATGATCATTCAGTGTCATTGTTCTTCAGGGAAAGTTCTGGATTGGCTAAAGTGTAACACAGAGCTGAGTGAGCCAATAGCAGAGCACAGCAGAGCAGAGAGACAGAGATACAGGCTTAAGGCCAGTGAGAAGCAGGAAGGCAAAAACTTTTATTTAGGCATGGGCCCAATTTGGCAACTAACTAACCAGGCAACTGGTCCAAGTGAACCTCCAACTGGCCCTCGGCCACTGGGCAATCCTTATTGTTGAACTCCGCAACAGTGCTGTCTGTTGTGGCCTACTGCTGCATAACATATGGTCCCAGGCTTTTCATCTCTCCAGGGATGAAACACCCACACAAACACATGCACAAAACCATTCACACACTACAGAGAGAGAGAGGCAGGGAGAGCGAGCGGGAAATGCAGACAGAAACATCAAAATAGCAACGAAACACACACATACACGCACATGCTGGTCTTCAGAAGAAATATTAAACAAAGACCAAAACAAGCCACCCCTACTGACAGGCCGGATGAATAAAACATGTTTTCAGGGGAACCCCCCTCTGGTGAGCCCCTCACCTAAGAAATATTGTACACCAGAAAATATTCCCAGGAGGCAAAAGCAACAGGGTTCACGTGAATGATGACCAGCTCCAGTAGGCTTGAGGTTTGTTTCTTAAGTGAAGCTGTCTGGCAGAGGTGTGTCCCAACTGTTGAGGGTTGAAGACGTAAATATAGAAAATGTGATTATCCTCAGGTGAAAAATCCCTCCTGATGTCAGTTTTCTTCAACCTTATGTTGGATCAATTTAATACAGAAAACATTCAAATATGTTTATGAAAAAAACTAACAAACCTGTAGCCTAGCTGCGCTAGACAACCCACGGCAACGAATTTAATTCTCTGCCAGGGTGGGTCTAGTTACCCTCCATAAGGCTCGAAGTTGGATGCTCTTAAAACTGGGTGGACGAATCACCATGAAGTGTAGAGTCAGAAGGCGGGCTTAACTCAGTGACAACAGAGGCGCGACGATTCTGACAGAAACAACCGGCGCACAATAAACAGTTATCTTTCGACTCGGCTTTGGCCACAGCCCTTAAAGATTTGAAGCTAAAATTCAACTTGAAAGATAAACAAAGGACGGCACTGAAGTGTTTCATTGAGAAGAAAGACGTATTTGGACTTATGCCGACGGGATATGGCAAATCCTTAATATACCAGTTGGCTCCGCTGGTTGGGAAGCTAATGGGACTTAGCCACAATCCGGCGCTCTAGGAACTACGTCAGCCTATTCGTTGCGCTGATTGGTTGTATACCTACCCAACTGCTGCAGAGTGATTTGAAAGACAACCTTTTAGCCCGCCTCCCTCCCTGTCGAGCGTTCCTAGACCCTTGTGTCTTAAGAGCCGGGTCTAGCGCGGCTAGGCTAACAAACCTGCACAATGAAGCAAACCACAAATAGGTGAATGGTACAAACACATGACAGAACACACAAACTATGGACAAACACAGAAACACTCCACACGCACACGGACTCATATCCACACTCGATTCCACTCCGCTCTAAATCAAGGCTCTGCCAGGCTAATGCACAGATCCATACTGCTCTGGGTGAATTAACGTTAGTAATAAGATATCATGGCTCTGATTGATCCTCTATTTCCATGTCCACACCATAAAATGACCCAAGCACAGCCACAGCACACCATCACTCTAACGCTGCATCGATTCCACTCTGAACTTGGGCAACAGAAGAGGGTGTAGCTGGAAGTGGGTAGGGGTCTGGAGGTACTATAGATGATTGTAGAGTCAGGTTAGAGTTAGGGGGGCAAGTCTGCAATGCTACAACTGTAGTGGGGTAATATACCAAACTGAAAAACAGTCTAAAAAAGGAGAGCATTGTCTCAGACTCCAAGATAAACTTAAAGTTTGGTCAGCTTTACTTTAGCCAATACTGAGTCATTAAAATACACCCTTAAAAGTCCAGTTGATTAACTTGGAACATCTGTAGTTTTAAATAATGATACAAACTGTGGAAGTTTGTTCTTTCTCAGTAATGAACAGATCGGCAAAGTGCCATGTCAATTACAGTAATGATTAGATTCCCACAACACAAAATAGTTCTGTTTAACTTTTCATTGTCATCATTTTCTCTAAATATTAAATCGAAGTCTGGCAAAGCTTCAACCTCAACCTCCTCTTGTCACATTGTAATTCTGGACTCTTCTTGTTGTTCTAAAAGACTTTCATGTCACATATGAATTTAATGAAACACGACAATTTTCTAAAAACTGTGCATCCCAAATTTAACATACTGACCTAGTTCTGCTTCTAAAGCTACACTAAATGGGGGAAATTGGTTAATTAAATAACTAAACCTATAGTTTAATTTCAATAGGATTTGCCAACAGCCCAGTATAAAAAGCAAAAAGCATTAAAAAATCTTTTGTCAGTGTTTGATTGTCTTGGTTTCCAAGTCACAGTTTGTGCATATCCATTTTCCTAGGTCTGTCATCTCCTGTTTATGGACATATGTTCACTTAAGTGTCACTTGAGGAACTCTTGGAAGTAAATGATGTTATTAACAACTCCATATCCATATTAGTTTTCATCATTGATTTATGAAACCTTTCTGCTGGGGGGGGGGGTTTAATAGAGGTTTCTGGTTGTTCAGAAAAATGGATAAATCCTCTCTTTATCCTCTTTAGCTCAGAAAAATTATGTCAACCTACATACCTTTCTGACATTTCAGGCTCTTAAATTGAAGCACGAATACCTTAAGGCATGAATAGCTTTAATTTGTTGGTTAAACTTCATACAAAGTTCAGTAAGCAGTTAAAAGAAAACTATCAATGTCAACAAAAAAAAAAATCAATATTGGGCATGACCCACCACTGGCATAAAATAACAAATTTACAGTAACTACACTGGTGCATTTTATTAAGGTGGTTGTGGTAGTAGATGGTTACAAGTAGCTTGGAGAAGCTGCCTCAGTTCTGTGGATTTAGGTAGCTCTGCTTCTGTTTCACATGAAATCCCAGACTGGCTCAATGATGTTGAGATCAGGGCTTTGTGGGGCTCATACCATCTGTTGCAGGACTGCATGTTGTTTTTCCCGCTTAAGAGATATATTTATAACTGACTGTATGTTTGGAGTCATTGTCAGAAAGAATTACGCTTTCCTGCATTGTGTTATAGGTAAGAATATTAACTTCGAGTATCTAAAAACGTGTGTGATACTTTGTTAAGCAGTGCTGCAGACAGTGGCAGCTGTTCTATATTCAGTCCTCCCTCGATCTGTATCACTTAGTGTTTATTAATATACACAAGCATCATGTTACTGCTCTCATTTACTTACTTTTCTGTTGTTGTAGACAGACAACAAAAGGAGCATTCTTTCTGCAAGACTCACACTAATCCACCAATACACTTTAGTCATCCTCTTGGCTTTGGGATTAGGAATTTATTAACTGCTACTTGGTCGAGTAGTCCCTCGACTACTGCATTTGCTATATTGTTGAGCAGTAGAGGACTGAGTGGAGGCTTAGTCATCCGAGACCGTCTGCTGTAATTCTCAACACATTTTGCCTCTGATTCGCATGTTTTTGTCTTTTGAAGTTAAGGAGAACCAGACAGATTTAGTTATGTTTCTCTACATGTAGACGTTTCAGTGTGGTCAAAGATTTAACAGCAAAATTGCATTAAAAAAAAAACTAGTGTTAAACAGCGTTTCATTGCTATGCTCTGTTGCTAAGAGAGCTAAGGCCAATAGGAAAGTAAGAAAAAAATTTGCAAATTTAATAAAATTACTAAACTCTGAAGGATGTGAAACAGAAATTGGCAATTGGCCTAAAATTAGCAGGTTGAAAAGGAAAAACTAACTGCAAACCAAAAATTAGAAACACAAACTGTAACTGTTCTTCGCATTTTGGAAGCAGTAAATTCGGGTTGCAGTCAAAACATGAAAACAACACTGATTGTTGAAATGACATTGCATGCCAATCAGCAGGATATATTAGATGGCAAGTAAACAGTTGGTTCTCATAGTCAACATGTTAGATGTAGGATATATGAGCAGTTGCGAAGACATAAGCACCGATGACAAGACCCAAACCATGCCTGCAGGTGACTGGGTTGGGGCATCGGGTGGTGAGCACCTACTGACGGTTTTGTTTTTCAGTGTACATTGTGATGACACATTCCTCTGTGAACAGACAGATTAACTCCCATATATATCCTGTCTTTAGTTGGAGACTGAACCACATATCTAAATGTGGGAAATTTTTCTTAAAATAAAACATTGTTTGGAAAGCCAAGAGGGAAACTACACAGTAGAATGAAGTGTTGCCAGCTACTGAGTGATGAGTTATGTAATGATACTATCTTTGAAATAAGTGAATTACATACACATTAGGTTTCTTAGGAAACATGCCAGAAAGTGGTTATTATGAGCCTGGGCTTAAGGACAAGATACAGTAGTAACATAATAAGGCTGAGGTTGAGACTAGAGATTGGTACTGGTGCCCGATGTTGGCGCTGGGTTCGAACAACAATCTACAACAAGGATCTATTCATCAACCACTAATGAGCCCCAAAACTGCCAGTGTACACCAAATACAACAACACAGAGCCAGAATGAGAGACGAAGAGACTGAATGACCCATTTTATATTGTCCAAGCAGCCTTGGGCGGACGGATTCACCCAATACAGTCACACGCCAGCTCGCCTGATGACAGAGCAGAAGTCATTGAAACCATGTGAGGTTATTTAAGGGGAGAAGATTATTCCAGGAAACTGGTAGTCACAGTCAGAGTTTTGGTCTGAGTTTGAAGACCTGTGATTGATTTGCAAACCACCAGAGGGCCAGTCTCAATCACGCCAGTCCTTACTGAACGAGGACAATCCTAAGATCGTCTGGATGCAGACCAACTCCCAAATGCAAATACACACCCATTCACACACACACACACACACACACACACACTGATGCACACGCAGAATCATCCAAACACATTCCTGCCCGTCTGAATTACATGCTGGACAATATCCCACGGTCATTAAAACCAGACTGCTTTGAAGACACAGACACCACGCAAACACACATATGATCACACACACACATTCAGACAAACATGTGCACACGTACCTATTGCTTCAAGGCAAATTGTTTCCACTGTATAGTCTGTTTCTCTGTTCACATGGTATGTAGACTTATCAGACAAGTCAACTTGCTGTTGTTAGAATACAGGGAAAACAAACCAATTGGCAGATGTGATAGACAGCGATACAGACAGACACAAACACAGACACATGGCAGCACATATGAAGTGAGTAATACAATATAATATCAAACAGGTGAAAGACGGAATCACAACTGGTGGGAACAGTGCTGTATAAGCAACTCAATAGGCCAGACTGCAGCCTAATACAAAACATACACACAAACAAATGCATAAATACGGCAGTTCCTTTGAGACTAAACCAGGTGTAATCTGTCTCCCATCTCTCTTTCTCACACACACACACATACATAGAGACATTTCTGCCTATAGTTACAGACAATAGCACGCAGAACAAAAGCCATCACCATGTTCACATTAGTGAGCCAACAGGACTATTTTTATATTTTACTGAGTCACAAAGAGTCTTCTCCCAGCAGCATGTCACTATTCTCATATCAAAGCTGCGTTTATAGCAGACAAAGCTTTGAAAGTGGGCCATGGCTCATAAAATGCCTTTATGTCCCTCGCTGGTACACTTAGAAAACCCTGAAACAATGCATTTTAAGTCTGCAATTGGACTAGTGTGTGTGTTACTGATCTTATTATCCGTGTGTTAAGAGTGTGTGTTTCTACGTGTGTTCATGGACACTATGTCTGTGTGTACCGGGTGCCTAAGTATTCACACACTTGCATCTGTGCATATGTGAGCGGGTACACCCCACCTCCCCCACAGTTGTGTGTTTAAATGTGTGTAGGTGTTGTTGATTTAATTCCCTCCACTGACATTGTTCTTTTGCGAGCTTTTTTTATTTTTTTTTATAGCTGACAGAATGTGCAGCCTTAACACTCAGCTAACAACCCTGGCTTCCTGAATCGCATGTAACCTAATCACTAACACCATCTGTTAATTATGTTAATACAAAAATGCCTTGGCTGCTATTCACATCCATTCTCTGAATTACCCCCCCACTTCCCCAACGAGCACCCTCTCTCCATGCCTGCTCCTCTTTCTCTTGTCCAATCCTTTTCCATCATCTCAGGCTCCCATTTTTCTTTATTTCAAGTCTTGTCTTTCTTATCCTTTCTAATTCTATCTCCTCACTTCCCCTGTATTTTTTTTTATTATCCTTGTTAATCCTTCACATCCGTGCTTTCCTCTATCATTCTTTCCCTTATTCAGACCATCAACCTCCCTCCAAATGCCTCCATAGTCATCCCTTTTCCAACTCTTCCATGTACCAATCTGTCAAAAACCCCAAACTCTTAATTCCTCCTCCTCACAATCCCATCTTTTTACACCTCTCAGCCTGCTACCCCCTGTGTAGCTGTTGTTGCTGTCTTCGGTAAGTCAAAGGCTAAGCTGGTTGAAAATCCCCACAGACTTTGTCTGAATCCAACTTATTTTGAGTGATATCGATCCACTCTTCCTCTTAATTGTTATTCACTATGCTAATCTGTATTTATAAATCCAAGTTTCTATTGATCCCTAGGAAACATAATAAACGTTGTCTTGCAACTATGCACAGAATAAGCATTATTGTAATGCAGGGAAAACATCATTTAATAGTCGAATAGAGCGTTGGTCATTATATTAACACAATCGAACGGCAGACCCAGCAAAGCATAATCGGAGGTATAAGTAGGCCTGATGGTATTGTGACTGTCCCGAGGGAGACCCCGTTCAAGCCTTAGGATGAAGTGGGCAGTTTGCCCAGGAGAAGCAATGCATACAGAGGCACAAAGCCCAGAGTTTACCATGTCTTTGACTCCAGAATGAACAAACAAAATAAAGTGGTCAAGGAATGTTCATACCACAGCAATGTGTGGCAAGGCACTAATAATTCAAAGTGACAGGAGGTACAGTACTTTTCATGTGATATATCCATAACAACAATCTAGAGTCAGTTAACTGCTTTCTGTGGCTGCATGCTTTTAGAAAATCCCAAATTGCGGGTAAAAGATCTGGAAGGTGGTTCCAAATCAAAGGCCATCTGTTCAAAACGCCATCATGTTTCGTCATTTGACAGATGAGCAAATATGTAACAAATACTGTCCTTATTTATTAACACTTGGCATAAACTACTTTGGCTATGTGCAAAAGTACAGTCGGAACTAATACTTCAACTATTGATGCATTTAAAGTTCTTGATCAGTCTGTTAATCCTTTGGTGCTTAAAATGGCAGAAATAAGTCTGAGGTGACATTTTAAAATGTCTCGCTTTGCTTGACCAACAGTCCAAATTAAGTTTGAAGTTACACAAGGATGCTGAGGAAACTACTCAGCATAATGGAAAATGCCTCTCATCCCCTGAACGCCACCCTGTTGTCACATCAGAGCGCCTTCTGTCATAAACTGGGATCCCAAAGATGCAGGAGGTCTCTTCTTCGAGTGGTCATCAAACTGTATAACTCCTCCCCCTTTTGTAAGACTGATGGCTAAAACAATGGACGTTTAAATCTGAACAATAACTGTTGCAATATTACTTTTGCCCAAAATAATTTTGTAATTGTAAGATACAATATGTAAACTAATGTGCAGTATTTTATTACCATGTGCGATATTACTTTGCCAGTATTACTTTTGTTTTTTATTCTAGTGTTATTTAATTTTATTTATTTTTATTCTTCAGTAATGTATTTTACTTATTATGTTTTGCTTTTCCACCAGCAACTGCATTTCTCATGTTCTGTAATTTTGTTTATCTGGGCAACATCTGACAAAAAGAATTCTCATTGGGTTTTATTTAATCTCATCTTACCATATAAATGTTTAAATAAAATAATGGAGAAGATGAAAATGAAGAAAATCTTTACTAAATACTTTAATTACTAGACAAACACTTTTCCTGATGTCATGTTAGAAGAAAAGCTTCACCCTTTGGGGAGCAGGAATATCTTTCTAAAACTATGCATCAGTGAATCTAAAAGTTCAATCTGGACCAACGAACACTGTTATTTTAATAGGTGGCTACAAAATACACAAGAATTAAACTAAATCAAGAAATGTACTTTAGGAAATGTGTACCAACTAACCTTACCAGTTTTTCTGTCAATGGACTGGAAAGGAGGCACAGCCTACAGTAAATAAAACAGTCAGGGTCAAGAGATTTCACACCAGCAACTTCACCACAATAAAACACACATCACAAGGGTCAGTCAGCCTCTTCAGTTCCCAGTCCCAACTCCAGCCACTCACATACGCAAACACATATCCATGGAGAAACAATAATTTCCATAGCGTTCACACACCCACACTTACAAGCAGCCACCCCTCATACACACAAGCAACCACACATGCAAACATTCACCACCCCGCACCCTGGTGCCCTGGCCTCCCACAGCTGGTTGAGTGAGGCCACAGTTTGGGTGAAGCATAGAGTTTCTTACACTTGGAAGTGAACGTTATTTATTCTGTGAGTGCTGCACAGTGAGAGGTTCATGATGGGAGGTCGGAGCAGGATCACTGAACAGAACTATGGCACTGACATGGCAGAAAGTTATTTCCGCTCTTCTAGGCTCCTATGCATTTACAGATGCAGTGTACTCATGCACAGACACATAGAATATGGACACACACTTTGTCCTTCATGCCCTGTACTTTGAACACCATAATGTTTCTCCTGTGCAGAGGGAGCATGCCCTTTGCTGCAGCACTTTTTTTAATGCATCCTGCAAGCGAGTGAGTTGGGCACATTAGTGCACTTCAACATGGGAGTCTGATCCCTGTGCTCCTCCCTCAGGTGTGAGGTGAAAAGAGGCCGGGTTAAGAAGGGGACACCTCCCAAAAACAGCTGCCAGCCTGTTGGATGCCACAGTGCCCCTCTGGGCGTCATGAAGTGGGTAGGAGATTGGCAGAAAGGGGGCCAAGGTTGTGCCCACATGAGGAGACTCTCAAGGAGGCAGTATCTCCTCCATCTGTCTGCCCCCCTCAATCTGACTCTCTTCATATATTCTTACCACTTAATACATACAGTAGGTAGCAGTACAAATAAAGATTCTCATCATCACATCTGCTGTGTCACTGAATCATTTTTGCCATTAAGAGTTAAGGAAGCACATTATGCATCTTTATTCAAAAGCTAAACATAATAGAAGATCATGCATAATCAGCATGTGGTTGAATGCCTCCTCCATGAAGTCAAGTTGCAGGTTACATCCATTTCTCCTTATGTTTCTTAGCTAAGGTGTTAAATAATGGGCAGAAAAGTGTTTTTGCAAAACATTATGGAGTCAAAGTGAAATTGACCTCACATGTCATTACTTAATTTTTGACCCAACTTTTACTTCTTAGACATTTGTGTGCAATTCTCTTATATTTGGCATATGAATTCTTCACTGTTGGACAAAAATGTTTAGTGTGAGACACACAACTCCTTGTAATCTAATCAGTTGATTGTTGAGGCCAACTTAACATTTGTGCCGTATTTAATGAAATTTTCTCCAAGAATTTCTGGTATATCCTGTTTATAAGAACTGGATAGGTGTGAGGTCACAGTGCCTTTGATCCTTGATCACTAAAATCTAATCAATTCATCTTTGTGATCAAGTGCAAGTTTGTGACGAATTCGAAGAAATTCTGAAGGCTTTTCTGAGACATCATGTTGATGAGTTAAGTTGGGGCTATGACGGTGCTTTGTGAGGTCACTGTGATATCGATCTTTGTCTCTTCACTATCAATATTCAGTCAATTTATCCTTCAATCAAAGGAGTCATTTGTACTAAATTTGAGGATATCTCCCAAGGAACTCAACAGATCTAGTGTCAAAAAATAGGATGGACAGACAGAAGGATGGACTGAAAACACAGAAATATAATACCTCTAGCCATAGCGGTTGCAACCGGCAAAAAAAGCCAATGCCAAAAACTGCAGTTCCTCAAATAGCCACTTGAAGCTGGGTCCAATAGTGAGTCAAACCCCATAGATCCATATGTTAAGATGCTCAATATCACTGTCAAAATAAACAGTTAGGTCTTTACTGCTAATTTCAACATTTATGACAACTGTACAGGGCAGGATTTTTAACATAGCGCACCAATTTAAATTACATTAAGGCTGACAGTAAGGCATAATTAAGAGCATTTCAGCCTTGAGTGACGGGTGAACAGTGCATGGCCCAGAGATGCTTAGATGGCTCGGTTCAGGTTTTGGATTTGCCAGGAATTAGGCAAGAACAGCAACGGCCAAAGCCACGCTTATGTTTCAAAATCGATCATTATTAAACCTACAGTGGGTCCATTCGTTTCCATGCAGTCCATAACAGAGGCATTGAAAAACAGTCGTTTAAATGAGTACTCCACCAATGTAGCATTTCTCTCCAATAACATCAACAAACTCACAATCGATTGTTTCTTTTAAATCGCCACATATTTTTAGTCTTCAAGTATATTAGTGTTTTCTCACTTTGCAAGGAGTAATTTCCACCAATCTTCAGCCTCAAATGAAGAATGACTAAAATGACATCACTTGAGGCAATTCTTCAGAATTCTTTGTCAAAAGTAAAATGCAGCAAATTTTAGCATATAACCAATGCAAAACCATGAACATTTTCTGTGTGTCTGTTCTTTATCTGATTGCAAATGGAATATTTTTCAGGCTTTGGGCGGGTGGTCAGGTTTCTATATACTACAACCACTTGGGACTCAGACAAACTCCATTTCACTTTCTCAGCTTCTAGCACCTTTTGGCTGTACTTGTGTTGAATGAGGTAAGTCATAAAGGTGGTGAAAAATTATGCAGTCACTTGTTTTACAGGTTATGTTTTTTAATTAATTGACATTTTGTTGTAAAAATATGTTTTCACTTTGAAATGAAAGAATCCTTTTTTGGAAATTTTTATCAAAGATGCTGAATTGAACTCACCATGATTTAATATTGAAAAGCAGAAAAAAAGGAAACATTTGCAATTGGGATTAATACTTTTTCATAAGTACTGTATCTATAACAAGAGTCTACAGCCTGCTAGCAGTACTGAAAGCCTTAAAAGAATCCCAAATTGCTAGATAGAAAAAAGGTCCAGAAGGTAGTCACAAAATTAAGGCAACCTGTAGAAAGAAGAATTCTTGTTCTCGTGTTGAGTCACTTAGACTGGTGGTCTGGCAAAGTCAAAAATTTGTGACAACATATTAAAGGTGTTTTTTTTTTTTTTTTAAAAAGTCAATAATTAAAGAAGTAATCAAGAGATTGATTTATGATGAAAATATAATTTTTTCCATTCGAATTCCAAACAAATATGCTTGGAAGCACAACAATAGTTACCAGACTGGAGCCAAACTTTACTGCAACGCATGCAGGAAATGTGGGGTTTCTCCCTTACACAGAAATACCAAGAACAATATGGATATGGACCTTTCTACAATTTCTCTGCAACAGAAGGATATATGATATTTTGTGGCTCACGCAGTCTTGGAAACGGTAGTTACCCTCGTTAGAAGTGAGCATATGTTACAGGTGGTGTGGAAAGCAGTAGAGAGTTGGCAGGGAGGAGTGTGTGGAATCTGCTGCCAGGGTGAGAGCACTGGTGCCAAGGTGAAACCTGAGTGGGCCATACAGCTGAGCCCCTCAACTCAATACACACAACACACGCTCATAGAGTGTGACTGACAGAGCACATGTGCACACACAGTGGAAAAAATTAGAAAGTATGAATGAGAGACAAACAAAGCGAGACAGATTTTGGCATGCACGAACAATTTGAGTCACTCACAATTACAGCACGGCCAGGACGACAACAACAACAAAAAAATACTGTCAGATTCACACACAGATTTTACTGTAATTCACCATCTCGTGAGAAACAATATCTATTAGGCTATAAATACCCTTCAGTCTGTGTTCACAGAGTGGGCTAATGTGGACCATACTTTCGTATGTGTGATGTGGTTGTACGGCAGCTGTATTCTCTGGTGGATGTGTGTGTTTGTGTGTGGACGCGTGTGTAGGTCTTCGTGCCTGTATGATAAATGGCAACCAGACATTGGGTTAAGAGGCAGCCCGGCCCAGATGGACTACTGTTTGTGCCCATTTTTTTTGCCAACACATAACCTTACAAACAGCACAAACAGTTTCACACACAGACATATAGTGTACATATACAAGCAACACATGCACCACACCACTTAATCCCGTCTTCACTCAACAGCTAGTGGAAACTTATGGTACTATGGCATGTTTCTAGCAAACACAAACTAACCTGTAGAAACTACACGTCTATCATTACAGCTCCTATTCCTATAATTTTTGGCTTTTTGGTATTTTCCTGCACACCGCCAATCCCCCGCCACATTTCTCCCTTTATTTTCATCCTGTTTCCCCTCATCTGTTGTCCTGACTGAGTACCTTTTACTGGAAGGGTAATTTTCCTGCTCTCTTTACCTTTTAAGAGTGATTGTGGAGTGAGGTAGTGTGTGGATGTGGGTGGTAGGGGGTGATGGAGATTTTAAAAGGGTGAACTGAGGGGTGTCTTCTGTCTACCACATCCTCCTTCCTGATCCAGGAAAACATACACAATTCCAGGACTCCAGCCCCCCCTCAAAGCCTGCCAGCCCCATCCTTAGCCAGGGACTTTCCAGAACTGCCCTGCCCAGCAAAGGAGAGCACTAGTCAGTCACAGTCAGGCTCCTTTTCCTTGTGCGGGGCTCATAGCATCATAATGTGTAAAAAAAAAAAAAAAAGCGGCATCAGTTAAGTGCATATGGCCATGGAATAAAGTGATTTTACTGTTAACTGTGTCTTGTTCAACTAAAAGCTCATAAAGGGGGAGTAAAAGAACTTTTTTTAAAAAGTAGTTAATGTATGAGTCAACAAATAATAATCCCACAATGCACCACCCAGAAACATTTAACTGGATCAAATGTATTGGGTTACATTTTCAACTGGCGCTGTAATAAAAGTTCGTGAGAGGCTGGTGTGATTCATCAGGTGAGATTACACTGCTGCATATGAAGCACATGGAACCTCCTTGAAAAACACCCATTATCAGTAACACATTGAACCCTATTTTCAAATACTGCAAAAGACAGCAGTTGTGTTTCCAATCTTAAAACATGCTTAAATAAATCAAAGGTCAACAGTGGATATTTGCACTAAAATAAAATTATCAGAACAATTTCTTCTTGTTAAATTTAAGATTTGTCTCAGTTTGGGACGTGTTTTATATTAACTATCGTATAATTTCAAATGAGTTCATTTCAGGATAAGTAGTCATTATAACATAAGCACAGTTGAGAGATTCCTGACCAAATCGAATGCACAAACACAATTTTACAATGTCCAACAGAGTTGTTGACTCAAAAGGGAGGTGTTGCCACCTTTAAGACCACTACTGGCTTTGATCATTCAAAACATAAAAACTTGCCACACATTAACCGCCCTGTGATATATCACCTGATGCCAGAAAACAGCTACATGGGAAAGTACCTATTTCTTAAGGGAGCTGTGACTAAAATGAAGTTGGCCACAATGTAAACACATGTCAGAACGATGACTGACCATTTCCCATTATAACTCTCTGTCCACTCATCCTGGTAGTGCTAATTCTTCTCCTTACTACTCCCAGAAAGCAAGCGAGATTAGCTCGTCCGAATATAGCACACAGAGCCCAAACAAAACCCACAGACCATGGGCTTCCCGCTCAGGACCAGGTGAAGGGGGCGGCTTCCCAGCCCAGGAGTGGGGGCCTGAATCTGAGGAAGATACACACGTGGACAAAATTGTTGGTACCCCTCAGTTAAAGAAGGAAAAAACACAATTCTCACTGAAATCACTTGAAACTCACAAAAGTAACAAATAAAAATTTATTGAAAATTAAATAATCAAAATCAGCCATCACTTTTGAATTGTTGATTAACATAATTATTTAGAAAAAACAAACTAATGAAATAGGGCTGGACAAAAATGATGGTACCCATAACTTAATATTTTGTTGCACAACCTTTTGAGGCAATCACTGCAATTAAACGATTTCTGTATTTGTCAATGAGCGTTCTGCAGCTGTCAACAGGTATTTTGGCCCACTCCTCATGAGCAAACAGCTCCAGTTGTCTCAGGTTTGATGGGTGTCTTCTCCAAATGGCATGTTTCAGCTCCTTCCACATATGTTCAATGGGATTCAGATCTGGGCTCATAGAAGGCCACTTTAGAATAGTCCAACGCTTTTCTCTCAGCCATTCTTGGGTGTTTTTGGCTGTGTGTTTTGGATCGTTGTCCTGTTGGAAGACCCATGACCTGCGACTGAGACCAAGCTTTCTGACACTAGGCAGCACATTTCTCTCCAGAATGCCTTGATAGTCTTCAGATTTCATCGTACCTTGCACACTTTCAAGACACCCTGTGCCAGATGCAGCAAAGCAGCCCCAAAACATTACTGAGCCTCCTCCATGTTTCACCGTAGGGACAGTGTTCTTTTCTTCGTATGCTTGGTTTTTGAGTCTATGAACATAGAGTTGATGTGCCTTACCAAAAAGCTCCAGTTTGGTCTCATCTGTCCAAAGGACATTCTCCCAGAAGCTTTGTGGCTTGTCAACATGCATTTTTGCAAATTCCAGTCTCGCTTTTTTATGAGTTTTTTTCAGCAGTGGTGTCCTCCTTGGTCGTCTCCCATGAAGTCCACTTTGGCTCAAACGACGACGAATGGTGCGATCTGACACTGATGTACCTTGGCCTTGGAGTTCACCTTTAATTTCTTTGGAGGTTGCTCTGGGCTCTTTGGATACAATTCCAACGATCCGTCTCTTCAATTTGTCATCAATTTTCCTCTTGCGGCCACGTCCAGGGAGGTTGGCTACTGTCCCGTGGGTCTTGAACTTCTGAATAATATGAGCCACTGTTGTCACAGGAACTTCAAGCTGTTTAGAGATGGTCTTATAGCCTTTACCTTTAAGATGTTTGTCTATAATTTTTTTTCGGATGTCCTGGGACAATTCTCTCCTTCGCTTTCTGTTGTCCATGTTCAGTGTGGTACACACCTTTTCACCAAACAGCAGGGTGACTACTTGTCTCCCTTTAAAGAGGCAGACTGACTGATTATGAGTTTGGAAACACCTGTGATGTCAATTAAATGACACACCTGAGTTAATCATGTCACTCTGGTCAAATAGTTTTCAATCTTTTATAGAGGTACCATCATTTTTGTCCAGGCCTGTTTCATTAGTTTGTTTTTTTTTAATAATTATGTTAATCAACAATTCAAAAGTAATGGCTGTTTTTGATTATTTAATTTTCAATAAATTTTTATTTATTGTTACTTTTGTGAGTTTCAAGTGATTTCAGTGAGAATTGTGGGTTTTTCCTTCTTTAACTGAGGGGTACCAACAATTTTGTCCACGTGTGTATGTGCTTCCTTGGCCAAACAGGGAACATGGGGAGGCTTTGTTTTCAGAACATTCAGCCCAGAGGCAGCACTAAGACACAGCTCTTATCTGAGAAAGTTCACAACACTGGCCGAGAAACACCTGACAGTCACACAAACTAAATACACACTCAATTAGAACACAGCAGGAACACCGAGTAACCATTACAGAAGAGAATGATTTGACCACTTTGATATGACGTTCAGTACCTGGCACTGAACACGGTAATAGACGTGTCTGCGGAGGGAAGATGGCCATGTAGAGGAAGACTGTGCTGCACATATGATGACAGCACTTCCAGTAGTGTGTGACAGGACGGAGAGGAGGTCAGCATGATAGCAGCATCCTGGAAGAACTCAACCAAAATACCACAATGAAGGGCATAATCTGTAAACAACACACACCCACGTTGGTATATAAGCTTTCAGTGGGCTACTGTCAGTGACGTGCACACACGCATGCACACACTTTCTCTTAAGCATTTCCCACCCTCCGCTTCTTTCACACCATCTCACACACATACATACACAAGCCACATTATACAATTGACTATGAAAGGACATCAGGCTCATAACTCTGTTCCCCTGGGGCAGAAGAGACCCAGTCACTGTCAGGCGAAAAACAAAACAAAGAGATGGAAAAATAGAGCAAAATAAAGGCAGGAGAGTAGACAGCCGCTGTGTGATTAGAATAAACGGGGGAGAGATGAAGGGAAGCTGGGGAAGAGGCTACTACCTCTCCTTTAATATAGCTGGGAAATCTTCCCCCTCTCTTCCATGACTGAGGGGACGACAGGTTTGGGTGATTTTCTAATATCCAGTGGCCTGAGGTTATTGTGTTGCTGTGCTGTGTGTATGTTTTTATATGTGCTTGGTGTGTGTGTGCCTGTGTGTCATCTGGACAGAAAGTATACAGTTCCAGGTAATGAGATATTGTAAGGGCGAGATAGTAAGAGAAACAGATGGGGAGGTGCTGATCTGCAAAGAGATGATGGAGAGAGAAGACTCACAATGGAGTGACAGAAAAAGAGGAACGGTAATATTGTATCTACTTAGTCTGGACCTTTAGTGATTAATCTAACAAGCACGATTGCTTTGCTGTTCTGTAGAAAAATTGCGAGTTTCCAACTTATCAATGATAAATTTATTGGATAATTCTGAATCATCAAAAATCATACCGGACTACTTGACCATGAAGTATGTCTAAACCATGTTAACTCACCAAATGCAGAAACACATTGTTACCAGTGGTAATAGCAACCATGAAAAAACAAGGTGGGAAGAGGGATTTTGCTTGTCTGGTTCCTGGAAGGGCAAATCCCCCAAAGCACACCGAGTTCATTTATTTCACGTCAGTTGTCCTATAATGTTCATATCTTGGTCAAAACTCTTTGAAAATTATTTTAAAAACATATATATATTTTAACAAGCCATATGTCCAAAAATGTTTGCTTGATTTCCCTGTCAATATGTCATTATACAGAATGGATTCAAACTTACCGATCTAGGTATCCAAATCAAATCTATATGAATTAGGGCCTCTTATTCTGTAGGGGGCATTTTGCTGGTATAGTTTGGGTCCACTTGTCCGCTTAGAGGGAATGGTAACTGCAAACCAATCCAAAGGTGTAATCGCTTCATTCTCTGATGGAACATCTCTGTCTTGAAGAGAATAGTCTCTTCTGAGGTAAAAACTATCCCATCACTAAATAGTTAAATTAACAAAAATGATGTGACTCATAAGCCATGGCGTTCATGGTCACCAGATCTCTACCCAAATTAACACTCGTGGGAGATTTTAGTCTAGCACTCTAACCACCATCATCAAAACACAAAATGAGTGATTATCTTTTGTAAATATGGTGCTTCATCAGTCCAGTAGAGTTCCAGAGAACACATTGAAGCTATGCAAGCAGCCCATGGTGGCCCAACACCTTAGTAAGATGCTTCATGTTGTTTTTCTTTCATTTGTGACCCATCCGCACTTAACAGTTCTGTTTTGAATTTGAAGAGAAAGACTGGATTTTAACAAAGAAAAAAAAAGGATGGCTATAATACAAACCTGGACTACTCCTAAATGTATAAAACATTACTTTCTGTGTTGAGGAACAATGAGAATAGTTTCTCAACCTTTCATTTGGGAATTTATTGCTGTTAAAAAAAAAACTTTCTGAACCAGCAGCAGCTTCAACTTAACAGCAGAGCTTCTAGCGCTGTTACAGATTTTGGATGGCTCTCTGCATTCATATTACAACATGGCTTTGACACAAGCTAAAAAAATCTCAAGTGTATTCATCTGGAGCCAGCAGGTCAAATCAAAGCTCCTGAGTGTGTTTGTGTTTATGTGCACACACCCGTGTGTGTTCAGGTTTCTGACCAGAGAGAATGGGCAACAGCTGACAAACCTCACATTGTGAGATGAAGCCCACATAACACAGCTGTAAACACACACACTCATATACACATATGTGTGTCTGTGTATATTATGGACATGCACCAGCAGGCCAATAAAAAGACCACAACAAAACGGGCACAAAGTCTGTGATCTCTGAGAATGAAATGGCTTGAGACGGGAGATTCAGTGACTGATGCGTCTATGAGAGTGTGCGTGTGTGTCTCTATGCCCTCAATGCACTCTTGTGGATCTTTTCCTGCAACAAACACTTACACAAACAAGCACAAAAACAGTGTGCAACCATATGGTCAGATCATGAGCATAATGAGAAACACTTCTGGGGGGGGGTCTACAAGACAGAAGGGGAAGAAATTAGTAAGTCAGGCTGGAAAGCCAAGATGAGTACGAGTCTGGGAGAGAAAGAAGTTCTAACTTAGACACCAAATGAGTGTAACTGAACACACCCCAGGGGATCAGATTTCTCAATAACTCTTCTTACTCCACATGTGTGAAAAACATGACCCTGCACTTGTTGTCAACCTAAGCATCATTTCAAAACCCTGTCACACATTTGCCAGAAACAGGATCAGCACATCGGAGTACAAAAACATTGTCACGAAGATGAGGAAACTCTCAGGAAAAACATTTACAAATGATGGGAAACGTTTCTCCTGAAATCACATGGCCAATGCACATTAGATCTAATCCAAACCAGATTTTGCAGTTAAATAACCTTTCCTCTGAATCATTTTTTGGGTCACTGTGTCATTGGAGGCACATATCCATGGTTTCTTTTTGCATTCATTCTCATATAGAATAAAATGCACTGAAAATTACTCTTGTCAATCAATACTTCTTTTATGTTTAATCTCTTATTTTTATTTTCAAAATAATATGTATGCTCGGTCAAATCCCTACAATTATAAAATGCAGTACAGACAATGTATAATGTAATATAACTATAAAATAATATTATTTGCTCTGTGTCTTTGATACAGCCAGGGGCTGTGTGGAATGTTCTCTCAACTGTGGCAGATGTTTTGTCTGGGCACTGAAAAATAAAGTTTGTTTATGGAAACTGCCACAGCAGAGGGGAAATTTTGAGTGGTGTAACATGTTTTTGCTCACATTCAGTGGTAAGTGAAAAGACCCCCGTCAAAACACGCACGCACACACACACACCTCCCTGTTTGTCCACCTTTTCAGTTGCGTATTTTTTCTCTTATACACACACACTATCAGCAGTGTTTATGACACTGAGAATTACAACATGACTACCACAGCTTTTCCACTCCTTTACTGGAATGTGGACTTAAAAAGACCTCAAAAACAGAATAAGAAATGCACAGCAACAATTACTTAAAGCTCCGTCATTAGCTTATAATAAGCTCTACAAGGACGCCATAAAATTTTAAGGGGATTTCAAAAACCTGTATAGCTTCTTTAACACAGCGAAAGTAAAAGCAAAATGTGTTTGTACTGGCCAAGCCCATGCTCAGTGAAACACAGATGTGATGGCTTCAGTCATGGTCACATGAAACTGCTTCCCAGCCTGCCATGAACGGAGAACGCCAACTCAGCTGGACGCTGTAGCACCTACCTGTTGACTCACGCCGACTACATCACCATGACTATTCTGGTCACATCAAATCAGACACCAGAGCTCAGAGAGGAAGAAAGAGAGTGGGTTGAGGGCTGAGGGGCAGAAAAAGACCAGAAAAACTGAGAGGGGAGGAGGAGAACGATGGTGATGGTGGCGTTTAGGGAATCAGATGACCATTAGGTCATTGTCGACAGGTCCACTGGGATCGGGCGGATAGCCGGGTCAGCAGATCCCACACCTGCGTGAGGGAGATATAGTGCTGAGTAGGAGGACTGATGACTCCATCATGGTGCCTGAGAATTAAGTTCTCTGGCATGGAGAACTGTGGCTGTTTTGGAGTATGAGCAACATCAAAGAAAAGAGAAAGAGGGAAAGGGAGCTGTGAGGAGGTTATTGCTGAGTGTGTTAAGCTGTGGTGTGTATTGTGCAGCAGTACACACAGACTGTGCTTGCATGAGTTGAGTGTGCATCTGCGTATGAGTAACCCTGTACAGTACGCTATGTAATCAAGACAGAATAGTGTGTAAGTAACTGTGTGTGTGTTATGTGAAGATCATAACCAGAACTAAGAGCTGCTGAGTCAGATATATGTGTTCATTTCCTCAGCACGGTCTGTAAGTGCCACTGATGTGGTCACAACAGGCTGGTAGAGACCAAAACCAAGCCCAACCATACCAAACCAGACCAGAAAAAACACACGGCGCTCCAGCTGCCTCCCGTCAACTCAGACCAGCATGCATGAGTCTGTTGGTCCAATCAAAGCTCCCACTTAGGGGAAGACAGCAGCTTTTCCAGGCAGAGCCACAGCCCAGTCCAGGAAGCAGCTTTCTGCACCTGGGTTAAGATACTGGGGTTAACGGGAATGTATGGTTACACTTATGTATGAATAAAGACAAGCAGCAGTGAGTGTACAGATCAGAGCCAACAAAATCCCTCATGTCAAATCAGATTTTCAGATTTAATTTTGCATAACAATGGATGAGTCTGAGACTGACAATGTAAACACACCATGAGTAAAAGGTGACTGGTCCCAATAGGACATATGACTGTTCCCAGTGAATCACCCTCTGGTGCTGCATCCTTTCATCAAACTGGTGATCCATGTTTGTTTTAAGATGGGGAGTGAGCCACCACATTAGGTCATAGAAGCAAAGATCCATTCATATGCTTCTAATTTTGACGCGAGTTTCACCCTGCTGATCTCCTTAAAATTCACCCACACATGCTTTTCTTGTCCAAACTCTTAACTCCCACACTGACACACGCGCACACAAACATGAGCACATAGGAAGGTTAACTGCCTGATCTAATGTACTATACGCTATGGTCACATTTGTGGTATTCTTATCACATTCAAAAATCAGCTGTCTGTCATTCGCATATCAGCAAATATTCCTGCACCCCCAGCAAACAAATCTTTTGAGTGGGCACAATTTTGCCCAAAGTCACAGCCTCGACTGAACATCAGACTTACTCTTCAACCTACCATTTAACTTCATCAGCCCAAAGCGCATCACAGCAACCAAACACAACAGTGGGAAAACAAATGAAAGGTACCAAGAACTAGTTTTTTGTCCATTTGTGTGTGAGTGTGTGTAGTAGTCTACATATTTCTAAATACATGCATAGATATAAACAGATTTTGTAGTCGGGATGTGCACACTAAACACAGCAAAAAGAGGATAACAGGGGACTGGCCTGCTCACAGACAGTTCTGATATATTTAAAAAGATTCCGAGTTTAAAATAACAGTGACAAGCACGGGAACACAGAGCAACAAACTTTTTTGTATTTGCATTGTACCTTACCACAAAGCACTTCTCAAAGTCAACAGTTACCGGTATAGAAAAGACAAGAAGGAGTTATTGTCCGGAAATTGTCAAACAATTCTAGTTTCTCAAAGGATTTGCTGCTTTTCTTTGTTTCATATCAATGTGAATAGAATATCTTTGTGTTTTGGACTGTTATCAAACAAAACAAGCTATTTGAGAATGCCACATTGGACTGAGTGAACTTTTGCTGGATGTGCATCTTATTTTTTAACTTTTTCTCAACTGAACAACATATTATCCATTAAAAACAATCAATAGATTAGATAATTAAAACAATTTTTAGCAGTAGCCTTCTGAAAACCTAATGCAGAATAGGTCGTTTTGGATTTACAGCACCGATCTCTGTACGCCTTTAAAAGAAATCCAGTATTTTCAATCGGGAATAATGCAGATATTTGTATGAACAATTTGGCCATGAAATACAAGACAAAGACAGAAATCGATTTAGAAACAAAAGGAGAAAGAGAGAAGGAAATACAAGAAGTGGGTGAAAGACGAATCCTGAGATGATACTTTTGGCTTTTGGTGTAAGTGATGTATTTTTTTGTTCACTTGCTGCCACACGGAGAACTTGACGAGCCCTCAGTAGAGGGCAGAACCAAACCCTGTCCTCCCTATACAAATGATGCAATATGTATCAATTTTGATCATCGTACGTATCTCCCTTCCTACTTGATCTGTTGACCTGTAACTCCACAACTGAGCAGGGGACCTTAGACTGATCTTCAGTGCCAAGTTTGATTATCCTGACTTCAGCACTTGCAGAGATATCGGAACGGACATAGCCACATACGTACATACTTACCCAGCCAGCCAGATACCGCACCGAATGCAGTAACCCCGCTGACGTTCGTCAGGCGTGGCTAATGAGAGTTACAAACACGAAAGTAGAAATACTATAGAGAGCAGGAATGGAGGAGAAATCAAGTCACCAAGACGCACAAAAAGTCTTTGATGTTTGTGCGTCTTGGTTCCATATTTTCCTGCGGTGCGTCCTGTCTCTTGCTGTCTTTACCCGTCCCCTTGTTCGTGATTAGGGAGTAAATCACACACTTCTCATCCCTGTTGTCCCACCCTTCTTGCCATTTCTTCCTCCCCCCTCTGCCCCTAATTCTCTTTAATTGCCTATTTTACCCTCTAGCCTGCCCCTGTCCTGCAGAATGCTGGATACAGCATCTCTCTGTAGACTGATGGGGAATCCACATGGACAGGATAAGAAAGCTCATCGCATCTGCCAAGGGTCCCCAATGCATTAAGGCCGATGTGCCACAGTTCCTCGATGACAGAATCTCCTTGGGACGTCAGACAACTCTGAATTGAGCGTATTAATCCTGGAGGAACTGGGACACTGAACAGAGAAACTCACTTAGGAATTTAGATTGAATTGTTTTAGTGTCTTCTATGTTGCAATACACTTCTTGCTGACTAGCTTAAGTAGCCTATTAGGTAACTAGGTGTTGATAGCAGCATGGAAGAAACCAGGACGATGAAGAATATGTCTCCTTGCACTACAACAAGCCTTTTAACATGGAGTAAACTGTAGGCAAGTTCGATATCAAGGTGATGCCAAAATTCGGAAAACAAGATAGTCCTTTCTTTCTGTGGAAACAAAGGTAATTTCATTGTAGAGCCAGTAGAATTTTGAATGGAATAGTAGTGACAGGTGCAGCAACAAGTCAACAACAGGTTCGACAACACCTCAAACTTGTCTAAGCATCTCAAAGATCGACAGAGAACAACTTGGAGTTGTTACTTTATAGAAACAGTATATTAAAACCATGAAATGTTGCAATACCCCACTCACAAAAGCTAACATTAGATTATTTAGGCTATCATAGGTGTAACTAATACCTGTAATAGTTTTACTTTTCTGGAAATAAGTTTCCAAATTGTAAACGTAGATTCTGCACAATGAATTGCCTAAAAAGCCACCATGAAGAGCTCACGTGTTCCAACAACACAAGACATTGAAAAACACTACAGGTGAGTCAGTTACAGATGTCTAACAGCACAGCCAACAGTTATTGTTGGTGTGTAGGCATCCACATTTTACTGCAGAAAACAAACGATAGTTCAGCTACTTGAGTGCTTTTAAATGCACAAACTGTGAATAAAGACTGGTTAAATAAAGGAAGCTGAGAGCATCCATGCTGTATCCGTAACAGGTGCAAATAGAGTGAGAGAGCAGTTATGGAGTGTGTGTTCTGCTTGTTGGGCAAAAACAGACCTGCTGTTTGCCCTTCCCTCAGGCCTTGTTCTATGTCTCTCACCCTCTCCCTTTCTTTTCCTCACCTGCCTTCCTCCACTCTGCAGCAGCAGCAACAGTCCATGTGTTGTCTGTACATTTCAGTATGCATTTGTTTGTTTGTGCATGTTTACTTCACAACAGCTGGATCTGATTTGTTTTCTTAAACCAGGCTATGGGACTCATCAGCACTTTGAAGAAACACACAGAGCAGAAGGGAAAGGTGTTGACATTGTTGTGTTTTGCAGTCATGAGACATAAGGCTGAGCATAAACTTGCACATGTTTACATCTTTCACATGATATTGTTATTGCTTTATCTATCAACAGTGGGGCAAATTTGGATCTCACAACTTAAAGTGAGACATGATAACAAAATGAGTTTGTAACAAAGTCCATGTAAGGAAATTGTTAGTGAAATCTAATCAGTTTTATTTATATGGTTCAGTATCACAGATCTGCCTGAAGGGGTTTTACAATCTGCACTGCATATGACCTCCTCTGTCCTTACAAGCTGGATCTGGAAAGCAACCTTTTCCAACAACAAGCAGAGCATCGCTACCTTAAGTGTTCTTTTTGTGTAACTGTATATGTGTGGCTCTTTCCATTTATGTGTGAGTTTAATTGCAAATGCGTGTGTGGTAAAGAGAGAGACAGAGCGAGAACACACCACACTGTGATCCTTAATAAGTGCACTCAGTGTACGATGCAAATTCCTACAAGGTGGAGATAAATACATCGCGGTCCCCGCCCTCCCTCCACATCCCTCATCCTTTCTTTCTCCTGTCCTCCTACACATCCTGGCTCTTTCATGTGCAAAGCAGATGGAGTCAATTGACATGCTAATGAGACAAGGGCTGCTTCACAGCAGTCCTGGAGCCACAACACCACACACACGCACATGTGCATACACAGTGACTTGGATATTGAAATGCACACTGTAGTGGGACCCCCACCAGAAGACCCACAACTACCCATCCATGTATTCACACACAAACAAGCACCCATATGCATCATTTGAGTCAACCTGTATAGTACGTTTGAATAAATTATGAGACAACAGTATTTGTTGGTGGGCTTGGACTTCAGACCCCACTGAAGCAAGTATCTTGGTGTGTGGTAAAGTACACATCAGTCAGAGCGTCTCAAATGTTCAGAATTCTGAGTGCCCCTACTGACATTTCACATGGTTCTTCAATATTCATGACAAAATACTGGACTCAATGGCTCAAACACTTATTTCTATCACACAGATGTGATTTAAAGCAGCTGAACACACAAATATCAATTAATGGACCAGCTGATACTTTTAAATTCTAATGGGACTATGAATTACAACTTTCCTCAATGCAGTTCCATTATCACTGCACTTCGACAAGGCAGAAAATGATCAGATTTTGCTTCTCTTAAAAGCATGGTAACATGATTCACCTGCTGTCTGAAGTTCGCTCAGTCAGTATTTGTTAAAGAAGTTCTTGCCACACACCACAGTTCAATTCCATGACATACTGTGCTCTTTTCGAATACATACTGTACATCCAGAGCAAAATCAGTCACTATTTGTTCCAGAAGCTCTTGCAATGTGCCAAAGTTCATGTCTATTACACACTGTACGTTCAGAGCAAGTTCAGATTAGGGGTTTGGTGCATATTTTATTCTAAATGGTTTTTAAGTTGCATGACCATCTGCAGCGTGGGTAAAAGGATTCAAAAGATAATGTAATGCTGAGTCTGTGCCTTGAAAAGAACATACCGATGTTACCGGGTGAGTGCACTGAGCAGCACTTGAGGCCAGATTAACAGGTGACATTTACGAGGGTGCGAGCGTGTGTGCGAGACTGGCAGGGCCGGGAACTGAGTGATTTAGGACTCCCTATCAGCAGACAGGAGTCAACTACTCCCACTACTCCCCACCCGAAAGGGCAGGCTTTATAGCCAGATCCTGATATATGCTCTCGCACACAGCAACTTTTATTTAGGAGCCCCCTGTTGAACCCCCGTCTCCTCTGACTCACTATTTATGAACTTATTAAAAGACTGATTTGGTGTTATTCACTGGTTAGTTACATTTTACTGGAAATGTAATGAACTAACTAAATTTGACCTGTTTCCTACACCGGTCTTGTATTGCATGCATTTTTTACATTTTATGTCTTGATTTATCTTATCTTATTAATATTGGTAATTGATTTTCATATGAGATTGGAAGACCTTAAACAGTTGGAAGTATGACTTTCTCTTGAATGATTTTTTTCTTTATGTCAAGCTAATTTATCTTATTCAAGACAACAGTACAATGACTGTGCTCATTAAAATCAGGCAAGGAGAGACAGGTAGTCTTTCAATGTCATATGTATGGCTATAACTTCGACTTACTTTCATTATCAGTCAATTACTTTCTAAATTACTTGTGAAAATGTCAAATCGCTTTATATAAAACATAAAACACAGAAAATTCTCACATTTACAAAGCTCTTATCAGCAAGTTTGGCATTCCAATTTGAAAAATCCGTCATTGATTATTCATTACAATTGATCCCTAAGAAGATGGCAATTTCCTCACAAGTAATTTCAACTCCTCCATGATTACATGTTGTAGTTCAGTATTTGAATGTACATACATATACACTATTGGTCAAAAGTTTTACAACACCCCAATTGTTCCAGTTTTATACATGTTAAAGCTGCTGTCCGGAGTTTCCGTTTGTTTTCAATTTATGTATCATTTTTTAACAAAGCTTAAATGTGTTAGTCTAGTTCGATACTATAATATAAAGTTAGTATAACGCGATATGAAAATTTATTCCTGAGCTCTGCCTTCCTCTCATAGACCCCCATGTTATTCCAAAAAGCGCTGGTCGCTGCCGACCAATCAAGTTCGAGCTTCAGCTTTGTCATGCTGTCAATCAACGGTTACGTGCACAGCAAGCAAGCCCATGCAGAGGTGGGCGAGCTACGCACTACACAACCGCGCGCACATTTGTTTTGCTTGTGGAGGAGAGAGCATCAGGGCTCAGCAACTTCCAGAAAAGTTACCAATCCCACGGCTTGTCAGGCCAAGAGACTGCAGGACGTTTTTTAGCTCGGGGTGCTCGCGTCGCTCCCCGACCACGGCCTCCATAGCCCGCCTGACGGCTTCGTTTAGATGCCCGACCTCTGGAGGAAGATGTTGGGGCGTCTGGGACATACTCTTCGTCAGAGGAGTCATGCAATTCTGAACTCTAGATAGAAATAAATAAACAATGTAACACATATACACGCGTAAATGCACTAAGTTTGATAAACAACGTCATCGAGAGGGATACACGAGTGTAATCACATATTGAAACTTTACTCGTTAGTCCGAGCAGATTCATGTTATTTTGGTATTAGGACAAGTTAGACTCAATACAGCATTCTAACGTAATTCCTTTATTATTTACTAAATGTACTAAATGTAGAAGAGTGGAAAACAGCAAAACAGGCAAGATGCTGCAGCACTCCGGGCACTCCTGTCATGTACTGCGCGCGTGCACAAATAAAGGGCCGAAATCAGAGGGAGGGAGGGTGGGACCAACAGTGTTTTGAGGAGACGCTGCGATTCAAACTCCGGACAGCAGCTTTAATGTCTCATGGTACTCTGGAAAAAAAAAAGTATAGAACAAATAAACAAATTAAGCTAAGAAAAATCAATTTAGAAACTAAAATGTATCCTAAACTTTTGACTCAAAGTAGCCACCTTTGGCAGATATAACAGCAGAACAAATTCGTGGCATTCTTTCCACAATGAAATCAAATGTTTTTCAGAAAGATTTTCCCAACTTTGTTGCAGAAGTTCCCATAAATGTGTGGCATTTGTAGGTTGCTTTGGTTTCACTCTTCTGTCCAGTTCATCCCAAATCAGCTGCATGTGGTTTAAGCTTGGAAGCTGTGCTAGCCACTCCATGTTTTCAAGCTTACTGTCTTGTTCTTTTTTTCCTAAGGTAATTCTGGCATAACTTGGACTTATGTTTTGGGTCATTACCTTGCTGTAGGATGAATCCCTGACCATCTAGGCACATAAAAGAGGATACTGCATGGCGCTGCATAATGCTGTGGTAGCCGTTTTGGTTCAGGGTACCTCTCACTCTGTACAAGTCACTGACCGTTTCTCTGTATGAAAGGCCTACATTTTTGGGTGTTATGATGGTCTGTGTCTCTTCTATTGTTAATTACCTTTTCCTTGCCATTTTTTATAGCATCACACTACTTTCTGCAATACAATACTGTTCAAATAATGCTCTTGAGGGTATGGTGCCAGAATGTGTTCCAGCACTGCTTTTATGCAGACAGAGGGGGTTGTAAGTAATCAAGAAAAGTTTGGACATCTGTAGGATTTCATATTGCAACTTTCAAGGCTTTATCAACCTCCATTACTGTAGAACAGCTTTAAGTTGTTAACACATTTCTTGTTCCCTGAAAACAGCCTTTTTGTATAATTCTGAAATGTACATTATTGATCACTTTTCGGTAAACTTACCTTTTTTTAATGTCTGGCAGTTCACCACTTATCTTTGTACCATTTCAAGTTATTCATTGGACTTGAACTACTTGAATTTCAACAAAAACTGGAAGAATTGGGGCATTCTAAAATTTTGACCGGTAGTGTATATATACATATACACACACATATATATTTATAACTGTGCATGCACACTGTTAACTGTGTAAATTGTTATTTATTTTACCACTCAGTTTACTCCTCTTGTTAGCTTACTTCTAACATGATAGATAAGAAGCCTATTTAGGTTATAGAAAAGGATAAACAGAAATCTGTTTAGTTTTTGAACAAATCAAAATGAAACTAATTTTAGCGATTGAATATATTCCAAACACCATTAGGCTAATCAATTTTTTAATCATTGTTCTATTAGCTGCAATACCAGCAGTGTAAACGAGACTTGGCAGCATAGAAACATATTGATGCATTTTCACCAACTGACTGCATGTAGGTTTCTGTGGCAATGTGACAAGTACAGTTTGTGCCACTGTAACTGCTCCTTCTTTTAGTTATTACTAACATACAGATCTACTGTTCGTAGATACAACATATTCCTTTAGCTAAGAATCCATAACACTCATAGCAAATATCAGGAAAATAATTTTTACATCTGATGTAAATCCAAAACTCTGAACAGACCCTCCTCCAGAGCTGGTTAGCACTGAAAACTCTGGTTTTAAGCTAAACATACCTCGCTAACTTCACTTTGTAGAACACCTCTTAGGTCTACTCTGAATGCATCCTGTTGGACATTCTCTGCACCGGCATCAAAGACAGTTATGCTTTACATCAATCCATTTTTTTCTCCAATCTTTTCCTGCTGCTAAAAGCTGCTGCAGTTACCATCATCATCTTCAATACCAGCATAACACCTGTTTTCAATTGCATACACTCATAGGTCCCTCTTTGAACTAATTCATTACATACACTTTCCCTGCTAAGTCAAAAAGATCATAGAATGACTGAAGCTGAATGAGTCAGAGCGAGTCAAGAACTAGTGGACTGAGTGTGTATGTGTGTGTGCAGCCTAGTGATTGGATGAGTCTGATGACAATACAGTGAGGCGTAGGTGGAGGGCAGAGGAGTGTTAATTTATGACTAACACTTAGACACAGGATCAATTGCCAGTAAATGTCTATAGGCTCAGAGTGGAGAACACTTTAAAGCAGGGAATGCTTCAGACATAAATGGCTTAGAGATCCTTTGAATAATCCCATCCTCTGCCATCACACACAATGCAATTTATATTTTTCATTTTGGTTTTCATTTCCCTTTGATATTGTTGTATTTTAGTTTACGACATCGCCCAAAATAAATGTGCTGTTTGTTTCTAACAAAAAGCATTAAAAATGATAGCGATGTGTAATGAGCTTTGGAAAAGCTTCAGTGAAGAACAATGCACAAAAAATACTTTCCATCCGACTCAATCTTACTGATGTTTTTTGAAAAATTGAAAGGATACCCATTTTACGACCTCGGTTTTCTGACTAGGTGGACAGTGTTCCTCTTCTTGCGGTGATTAAACAGAGCTCAGTGTGAAGATTGTTGACTCTCAATAAAACCTTTGGGAATGTGGATTGGAAACATTATCCAGCACAGGAGCAGGCAATGAGCGCCTCATCATGACTTTCTATCAGCCCTCATTAGCTTCATCATCAGTTCACTTCATAGCAGTCTCACATGTTCAAAACAAACACACACTCAAGGGAAGGAAAAAATATACTCAATAAACCATAATAGGAATAATATCAAAAAATATCTGTGTGTCATTGTCTTAGCATGCTGTGCTCCTAAAACTATTTGCTTCTCCCTAACTCTCCATCTGCAAATAAATAAAAATCCTCCCTTGTCAATGACTCTCTCTCTCACACACACACACACGTACCGCCATTATACTTAGAGCAGTGTGTGTGGATAGGAATCGCATTACATGTACTTAGAGTTGTGAAATATGGTAATAATACTCTATTGTATGGTAATAGTCACTGTTACAATAGTTAATCTTTTAAGTTTACCACAGCAGTCCAGATAATTGAAAGTGTAAAACACAGGGAGCATAGCAGTGTACTGTTTGCACTGATCTCCAATATTCCATTTATAGGGCTCCTAAAACATCTAAAAAATTCTTGTGAATGCCACAGAGCAGTTTTCCTAAACCCTGACATACTGTGATATCACTTGTTTTTAAGGCTGCTCAGAAGGGAAATACGGTATTATTTTCTGCTAGATGCACTTGAACTTTGGAACAGTGGATTAGTAACTCAGCTAATTCTCACTTCTTGCTTTGAGGAGAACGACATGTTCTGCGGCTGAAAAATGTCTCAACTGACATTTGACCAATTATGACCCTGACTGTCACCACTGTGTTTGTAGTATAAGTACTTGGGGTGTTTAATGGCCTGTCAATGACTAAAATGATCAGTTAGAGAACACTATAATATACTGTATTGAGTGCTTAAAACAGAAAGAACGTTGTAGTCCATATTGTACATTTATAATAGCCTCAATATGGTTAACTTTGCTGTCATGGTTCAACTGTATGACTGCTGCTTTGGAGATGTGACTGCTCAGCAACTCATAAAAACTTGAACACTTCTGTGGGACATTAAAAAGACATTGGCAAGCACAGTCTTTCCTCTTGTACTTGTGCTCTGTTGAATTGGCTAAATTCAGCAGAGTGTGGGACATTATAAAGTGCTACAAAAAGACACATCATTTCAGTACCATGGTACCCTTATCAGTAAATGAGCCAATCTCAAGGCCAGAAAATAGTTGTCAGTCTGGAGCATTTGTCACGTTTTGCATCATACTCAACCTTTTGATTGGGTTTACATTAGAACTCACGTGACCGTCACCTGTGCAATAACACAGCTTCTCTTTTCCCAGAAACAGTGGCACGACTTCTCAGAGTCCACAAAATTTCCTTGAGCTGAATAAGCGCAGCATTTGCCTGGGAAAGTCTTTTTTCTCTCCCCTGGGCTCTGTGAGAACTCAGGGCCATTCCAAACTATACAAACTGGAGATTGTAAGTGTATGCAGGCATGATAGTGTGTGTTTGAATGTATGTCTGAGTGTTTATATGCCTTCCAGAGGGGCGGAGGTCGGTGTTTTGACAGTATTAGGTGTACAGACTTTAATCCCCCCCATTCCTCTGCAACTCTCTCTTCAAGTTATGCATTCATATGAAAATGGAGCGGGGAGACAAAGAGAGACAATAAAGGACAACCTGTCTGTTTCCAAAAATTAAGAACCCTGCCCTTAACATAAATAATCTCTCTTAGATATGTGGGTCATATCTGATTAATGCATGCTATTGTAAACAATCACACAGCGAGCCACAGTTGGCTCAGAAAACAGCTAGCACTGGGCAGAGGGAGTCCAGACTGAGAAAATGCGTCTGAGTCAGTGTTAACTTTGGCACTAAACTTTTATTTAGGTTTAGTCTTAGACCTTTGATGAAAATGTATATTAGTTTAGGCCACAATTTTGTCATTTGCGTTTGTTAGTTCTAGTCATAAAAAATTTGGCAAGCTGCCAGCACTTAAATTGCAGCACCATTTTTGTCATGCATGTTTTTCCTTTCATGGATTTTGAAGAACTAGCTCTCACCATCGTTGTTTGCAGTTACCATAGTTACAGGTGCTGTTTTCTTTTACCACAAGGTTAATGGAAAAGGCTGTTTATTTCTCACATGCAGCATCCATGTCCACCTGCAGTGATACAACAGACTAATTCTCCTCAACAAACCCAGTTATTTTCAAACTCTGAACAGAACTGTTTTATCTCCGTTGTTTCTGATCACCTGGCATAAACACAGCTATTTGTGTTCTCGTCTGCTCAATCAGAAGCCGATTCCCTCACTTGGACAGAAAGTACTCTTCGCTGTTTGGGTTTAGCTTAAGAACAGAATCTTCAAAGGTCAAATAATGCTATAATAGTTATTTAGAGAACATCTAGAGGAAGATTTAGGTGGTTGAAGACTGATAGTAACTCTGAATTTCACTCATTTCAACACAAAGGAGACATGCAATGACAGACTTCCACCTACATTGCAGTATGTGATTCCACAGCTTGTTGACTTTGAATTAATAAAATAAGTTTTTTTAATTTATCTATTTTACACATATAAATTTATTCAAAAATAATTAGCAATTGACTGAAAGTAAGATACATTTTTACTATGAAAAAGGTTGCCAAAAAACTTGATTCACAGAAGAATTATCATTGTTACCTTTGAGGATTCTGAATCCATTTACAAATTCAAAAAAATGTCTATTTTTGTAATAACAAAACATTATTAACCAATATTGACAAAAAAACCTAACAAAAACAAAGTCAACCCAAGTGCACAGCACAGCAGCCAGGCGGTGTACATGCCAGAATAATCTTTAGAGAAGGCTTGCATTTGAGACTATTTCAAAATGATGGTTTAACAATTAGTTTTGCCAGATAAAGAGGTATATGGATACCAATTGACTACACACCTATAGTGCCAAATCTGGCACAATCACTGACCACCAACATACAGCATCTAACTTTGGTAGGGAGAAGAAAATAACTTCATACAGACTCTTCAACTTTAAGAGCCCTGTGGCTGCACAGTGTGATGGGTGGCATCGGTTTCCCCTGCCTCTAGTGTTGCAGCAAAAACTCTTTGCTCCACTTCTGGAGACAACTTTAACACCAACAGCAGAAAACACCAATTTCAAAAAACCTTTTACTAGTGATTAGTTAGACACTTGGATTTCATCATTTGTGAACTGGATACCTCCAAGTTAATGCAGTTAATCTAAACCAAATAAATAAGTTTTAAAAGATGAAAACCGTCTCACATTTTCCCTGCTTGTTCTCTTATTAGGACAATGGCCCTAATCAAAATCAGTTAGCATAACTATCATGTTCCCTTTACAGTTCAGCAGACGAAGAAGAAAAATCAGTGGTTTGGCAGTAAGGTCATTTTATAGTGTCATCTTTCACTGAAGCACAAACCATTTTGAACTGAAATCAATTCTGAATCAGGTTGTGACACCAAGTACAAACATCTAACTGTGAGATTGCCACAATATTCCTGTCCATGATTTTCATTACAGCTTTCTTTTGAGGAAATTAACATTGTTGTTAATACAAAATGGAACCACAGAGCGAAAGCTCTGAGGAGGTTCAGTGTTATATGCTGGGTGGGTGTGGGAATGTGGGGGACTGAAAACATCAAACAGTCAGCCTTGGCCTCCAGGCCACCTCTGACCTGGGCCCTTTAGGGGTCAGGAGTCTTAGTAGATACTTAAACCTTTCAGCAGAATTTTGACCTGTCCTTTCCTTCTGGTCAACCATTCCCCTGCCTCGCCTCACCCTCCCCATCCCGCTACGCAGTCCACCAATAATCCTCAACCAATCAATAGTAACTGTTCTCTCGATAATTCATAACATTAACATACACTCAATGGCCCAGCGGATGGATGGGGAAGACATAGGAGGGCCATCATTCCAGTATCGATCCCCCTTAGAGGGAGTCGATAGGCGGGGAGGTGATGGAGTTATAGCCTCCTTCCTCTTGGAGGTAGAGCCACAGCCGGGCCATAGCCTCAAATAAACAGACAACACACACCGACTGCTATCTTCACATGCACACAGACAGATACTGACACAAGCTTCCAGGGTGTAGGATGTACACATGCACATGTGTCCTTTGTACACTGGGTGGTGTGCCAGAGTGTCACTAACGGAGATAAGAAGAAACCCATTTAATTACACCCCAGAGCAGGGACCTGCTTTTTTTATCACCACTATGTCTCTGCTATTGCACTTATCTGACTCTCTCCTTCCACTGTCTCCACGTCTTTCCATCTTTTTTCCTGCATTCACTTTATTCCTTTTTGCCGTTCCACAGGGTCCCTTGTCCCCTTAGATTTCTTAACAACCACTTTCCTCGTTTGATTTCATGTCCCCATTGCTGCATACCTCCCTAGATCTCGTATACTATACATCCCCCCGTGCCTGTTTTTACTTTTCCTCCTCTCAGAGAATCCGCTAGCAGCAAATCCTTGAATCATTTTTCTTTAGATGTGGCAAAGTAATTTCAAAGTAACTCAGAGTATTCAGAATACATGAATAAATGATTTGAGTGATCTCTCTGAATATGCTGCTGACAAGACACGAGTGAGTGTTTTCAATATCAAATATACTTTGATTATGAAATGGCAAAAATACACTAAATTAGATTTAAAAAAAATACCCTATGTTAAATGGAATGGACTGTATTCCATTATTGTGTACTATTTCATGCAAACATTCTCACTGAATTTGCACTCTCTCACCAAATAAAACAACACATTTTGCTACCTTTCACCTACAATTTGCTTGGGATCATAAAGTTTGATGCCAGAAAAATAATGCCAATGTTGATCCTTAGAAAATTAATATATAGATACATTGTATAATCTGAGCTAACCACAGTCAGACACACAAGAAGTGTGTCAAACCTACAATCCTCCTATCACAGAGTGTCTGACCCAAAGTAGCTGTGCCAGCTCTTTCATTCCACACAGACAAATGGTACAGCCAGTAGACTTGCCACTCTTCACTTCTCGGTTCCCCTTCTCCCTAGTGAGATATAAAGCACCCTTCACCCATTTCTTGCAGCTTCTCATCCTCACTTCCACACCTTTCCCAAAGCCCCACAAGGACTCTACACACCGTACCCTGAAATATAGACTGGCGTAATGGCCCACTAAATTAACTCCTTGTAAGCGTGGTTTAAGAATGGCTGTAATTAGCATATAATAGGTGTGGGACAGGAGGTAAAGGGCCAGGCCTGCCCTGGGGGCCCCGAGGCTGAGGCTACCTCTCCCGTCTCCTGCTCTAATAGCACGGCAAAGTTCAGCCTTATAAACATGTCAGTGAGACGCGTGATTAAACGGCACGGTCATTAGATAATGGATCCTGTACCTGTGGGCTGCCTGTCACTCCCCCCATCAGACCAGCTCAGCGCTACCTTGGCTCAGTCTGTCACACACAAACACGCACACACAAGCACACACGTGACTTCACTGAATCTTCTGATTCCACTACCTCCCCACCAAAAATTCCAAATGCAGGGGAGAATAAGTAAGAGTGAGAAGAGAGAGCGAGCGGGAGAGAGGGAGAGAACAGCCCCAGCATAGAGCAGTACCCTGACTGATGTAGTTCCAATAATTGCAAGGCCCTGCTTCCCCATCCAAGTGCCTTTTACTTATTTAAACTGTTTGCTTTAAGCGCCACTGAAGCCAATTAGGGGAGGCATAATTCAATGGGGCAGGGAATGAAGTGAGTAAGAGGGCTAGGGGGAGAGAGGAGGGGAGAGAGGAGAAGACAGGACGCTGCATTTCAGCAGGACCTTCATTATTTTCCTGTCCTGTCCTCTCTCTTGCTCTTTCATCCAGATGACCTGATTAACAAAGCCTTTTGCATCTTGATGATGATTGTTTTGTAGCTGAAGTCATGAGCCTTATTTACAAAACAGGTGTAAGAGCCTGAAGCATAGTTTGCCTGTAGACTTTGGTGTCAGCAGTGAGCCTCTCTCCTTAATGTACATGTATTTGGTGAACAACTGTGCAAAGAGCAAAAGTGTGATTTTATTTAGGTAGGGCCAGCAATGCATAAATTAAAAGAAGTTCCTAACAATGCAGGTATATCAGACATAATGAGAGGGGAAACTTTACCATGAATTAACCCACCCAATAACAATCTAATCCCCCGATTATGAAAACTAAATGAGCCTATTTAGATTTTTTTTTTTATAAAAGACATTGAACTGTATTAACCCCATTTCATTCCATGTTTCTTACTTGAACAAATTGAAACGCTTTAGAAATTCCATTAAAAATGATGGTGTTGTTCATGTTAAGTGATCAATTAATTATTTACACAAAAATGCACATGCTAACCCAGACATGCCAACCTATACAAACTTACAAGCTTATGTAAGCATCTGTTGCAACTCAAAAGTTAGAATGTAATATTGTCTTTTACACTGCCAATGTGCGGGCGGCAATGCAAATAACTGAGTGAATATGTGCATTTATATGGAACCAACAGTCGCCTTGCTCAAACTTTGCACAATCCTGGCTATTCACTGACCACCGCTTGTGAGGTGAGGCCTTCGTAAGAGCAGCTGCCTTTCAATTCACCAGGTTTAGGAGTTTTCCAAAACTCCCAGCATCTAAAGAACTCAAGATCTAGTGCATCACATTTATTAATGATGACAACATCACCACCACTGTCAAAAAAAATCCCTAATATTAGCATGTTGTAATGTAATTATGTAGCAAAAATTACGATCAGCTTTGACTGTATTCCAGGCCAGAGCTTTGCAAATTTTATAGTGCTGAGAGACATTCAGGGATGATGAAAATTCTAAGACTGATTTAAAAATCCATAAATAAAGATGAGTTGGATTATTGTGTTCTCATGTTCCCTGTTGTGCTTCAGTGCAACTCGAACTCAGTGTTCACATCTGTTCGCTTCTCTCCTGCTCTCTGTGCTCACATATGTGATGATAATAATAATTAATGAAGTCAAATTCCCAAAAAAGGTTACTCATTTACATTTCTTCCATTGTCAGACAACCGGACAAATACAAAAAAACTGACTAGAAGGCAGCCCATTGATCAGAAACTGAATCAGAAATACTTTAATATCCCTGAGAGAAAACTGTTTTTGCAGACACATGAGCACAACAAAATTAAAAATATGTCAATCAACAGTCACTTCAAATCCATTTCCAAACTTAGTTGCTGCTAAATTACTGATTTATAACCGCAAAATTATCTGGCAAACTCACCGTACACAAGTGAAAAATAACAGCTGTGCTTTAAATTTGGCTACATCTCCATATAAAATGATGGTTCAGAGAGAAAGTCAGAAGTAATAGAAAATCTCAGCAACTCATTCACCTGTATCAGCTGCCACAGATACAGAGAGTGTCTTCTTCCTGCAGAGGGCGTGTACAACAGCAGTTCAGCTGCATTTAAAGCTACAGACACTGATTGAGAACAGGGCTTAAACCAGCAGTTCCACAGTCATGGTAAAATCTGCCATCTATTCAGTATTTTGAGCAAAAAAAATGAAAGCTATATTATAGGGACATGTGAGACTTATTAATTTGCTGAAAAGGGGCACAATATGGGACCTTTAAAGATCTAAGTTATTGATGAAATTTAAAGATCATTCAAATGCAGAGAGAGAAAATCCAGCAAAAGCAGTTACAGTTGCCCTGTTTGCAAACTCGGGGATGAACTACTGGTTACAATGCAGCACTGAAAGTCTAGGCAGGACAGAGAGTGAGAAACCAACTCAAATCACTCCATGCCATACTTCTTCATATCTATCCACATCAGACATTTATCCATTCTTTGGTGGCTTTCAGATTAATAAGACCTGAAGCTGGTAGAGAAACATGGGCTGGGCCAGACCTTCACTCATTCTAACAGCCGTTTAATAAATGTGATTGCAAATGGAACTTGTCACTTGCACTGGGGAGAGCTGGCCAGTCAATACCGTAGCTGGCAGGTGCCTGGGGTCACATATAAGTCAGCAAGTGATGGATATGTATCCAATAATTGATGTAGGGCAGCAGTTATTGTCAGTTTGGCTCCTGCCTCTATTGCTTATTAAAAGCTGCTGGCCTTAAGTACCAGCCAGCCAATTACTGAGGAAGCGAGGTGACTGTTTAGGAGCCTAGACCCTTAGGCTCTCTGTAGAGAAAAGAAATGAACTACCCTATTGTTTTAGTGCAAGCATGATCGTCTGTATGTGTGCATATGTGTGTGTTCCATCTGAAATCGTCAGCGTTTATTTTTTCAGTCAACTTCCTCCATTTTTTTGTGAGACTCTGTTTCATTGTTCTACCAAAAGTGGTTTCCTCAAACGTACTCTTACTGTAATACTGTGCACATTAATCTGATGCGTGAACTCCTGTCTCTCATCAGGTCAAAATAAAGCCAATCTCCCTCCCTATTGTTGTCGTTGACCTTGCAGGTTATGTCCGAACCTGAGAACAGGAGAATGTAGCAAACAGCACTACTTCATGTTGACCTGCTGACCGTGACTTGCCCGGCATAGTTATTAATGAACTGCCAGGTTTCACCACTTCCTCTGTCTTGGCTCAAGGTTAACTCATACAAAGATAAACGTGTTTATACTGTTGTATACATGTCAAAATCTCTATAGTTAGACACAGCAGGAGGCCTGTGTGGGCAACACTTAGTGTGACACATTGGTCAAAGCCCTGAATACAGTAGCACCAATACTACAGCAGCCAGCTTACTACAGCAGTGCATCTCCTTAACACAATCACTGCGTTGAATGCTCAGGAGGGAATAAAGCAGAATGAGCTGTAATAACGCTCAGTGCTGCAGGCTATAACCCCAAGACTGTGGGGAGAGAGGAAGGGGAAACTTTGGATGTGACCGTGGCGTGTAGTAATTGTAAAACTCAGAAAGAGCTGCTGAAGCAGAATTCTGACATGTAGCGCTGCTTTTCAGTTCTGATCAAAGGGTCCACCAGAGCAGCAGCTGATAACCCAATCAATTCACTCCTTTTGTTTTTCGCTGAATGATGCACGTTTAGCGCTAACCTCCAGGCAAAGAATGAAGGAAAGAAAAGGAGGTGAGGGGGAAAGAAGGGAGGAAAAAAGGGTGGTGAGGAAAGAAGGTAAAAAGGGGGAGACGAGAAGAGATCGAGGTAAGAGGAAGTAAAATCTGCATTTGAATTCCAGAAAAAGTTGAAAAAAAAAGGGGGAAAAAATTAAATAATCTTAGATTGTTGGTGAATTTGATGGATCTATAGAAAGGTATTAAGACGTGCTGCGGGGGATGTGACGCACATAGGAGCCGATTAGAATATGAAATGTTTTAGCAGTGAATGGAGTAAAAAGGCAGGGAGATTGAGGGGAGATTAAAAGATTACCTGTCTACTGTTCTCTTCCTTCAGGAGCCAAGAGACTGTGGCAGAGTGAGAGCCCATTGCCTATAGGAGACAACCGGTAAGAGACAGAGGATGGAAAAAGTATGTGTTTGTGGAGGTGAGAATGGGACAGTAAAATACAAGTAGAGAAATATGGATGATATTGTAAAGGTTGCCGGTCCAACAGATGGTATGAAAGAATGAGAGAAAATAATCATTATAGTTTGCAATGAAAAAGAGGCTTCTTAGACACCAATCAATCAACCAGTCAGACAATCAATCAGCCTCTATTTAGTAAGTATCATGACCTGAAGACAAGCTGGCAGAGAAGTGGAGACACAGGAAGAGGTGGAAGGCAGACGCCCAGATCCTCCTAAATAGCCTGACTGGGTGCTGGAAGATAACAAAGCCCACAATACAACCAAGACGCATCCGAGAGTATCTGCTACTGTGAAATAATACAAAGGTGTAGACTGGTGCCAAATGTTGGATCGAGCCGTCTTTGATAGACTTTTTTAAAACTGCTCTCGAGCCTGCTTTGGCCCAGCTCCTGTGATGTAAAGACTTGCTAAGACTATAATCAGGATCATAAGCAACAACCACTGAACATTTAACTCAAGAGGTAAGAGGGAAAAAACACTGGATGTCATTTGGACAACTTAACTAAGCACTATTCTTATGGATCATATTACCATGTATAATATAAAAGACGTTCACCGTGATGGATCCAGAGAATTGTCACTGAATTCTGCACTTCCTCTTAGCTCCATAGACCATTTTATCATTTTTTCATGTCATTGTGATGTGAGGGTGTGTGCATCTTAGCTCCTTAACATGGTATGAGTGTTTGTGAGTGGCTGTTTTTAATCTCTTGCATGCAATATCAAGGTAAAAAGGCATAAGTATAATCACATCTATAGCATCATGCGATAATGATGGTTTGGCAAATGCTTAAATATAACAAATGTAATTAACAGGAGTTCAATTGGAGCTTTCTTCCAAGTTAGACCATAATTTTAAAAAAAATCAGTAATGAATAATAAACAGGACATCATCATTGTGTATTTTGTAGGGTTGTAGTCAAAGTAAAATTTCAGTCAGTTGAAATCGTACCTATTCTTCAACCAATCAACTGTTCAAAAGGGGGAAAAAACATCTGTATGTCCTGTCTAGATCGACAGTGTACTGAATGCACTCCACTTGCAAATCTTTTTAGGCAAAACTAATAAGAAATTAAGAGAAAAGGCTGGAATTCCGACCAAATTAAGTCATTTTAATCCAATTATTGTACAGTGAAATGAAAACTAAATAAGCAAACCACCACAAGAATTATGAATTTAATTGATACAACACAAGCTAGGTTTTAGACATGTTGGTTATTCAGACCGCTGTTTGTGAAGTGCTGACCTGTCTTTTAAGTCTCTGTTTTAACAAAATGCTGCCATATGACTTCCTTGATATGGTGTCAGTTTGAAGCTGAGTCTGACTAAACATTCAGTAAATGTAAACGTTAAACAAGTCAGACCTGCAAGTCTCCATTAGGATGAGCAGTTTTAAAGTTGTGAAAAGTTGTAATATTTGGAAAGTAAGTCATTTCACAAGCTATGACAGAAAAGAGTTTGGCAAGAGAATAAAAACAATGCATTTTACAACAGGTTTATAATCAACGTATCACTGTCACACTTATCATTTTACACATGTGTAGTTCATTCAAACATGCCTTAGACTTCCAAAAGAATCAGTCATTTTTGCAGTAATTTCAGACACTTTTTGGAACTGCACAATGTCAGCTCTGATGGTGAATTTGTGGGCTTGCCTCAGTGGTTTAACGGGAATAAGATGCCAGCCATGAATCACAAGCTCAGAGTTCTTTGTTGGACAGTGTTGATAAAACAAAATAGTTTGTAAGTTGATTGAAGCTTGTGCGTATATCTATGTATGTATGTGACAGTGGACTGTTCTAAGCATAGTTAGAAGTGACACAAAAGCACAAACGAGGAAGTGTGCATCCATGTCCCTCCACTCTCCAGAAGAGCCTTCTTCCATGTATTCCAGTCCCCTCCTGCATGGTGCTGGCCTGCCCTGACGAATGGGGATTAAAAGACGCTAATGTGCATGTGGGGGCGACTGACCTTCCATGGAGATTGACTTTACACCAGTGGAAATGGAAGCCAGTAAATCAGCAGGCTGCTGTGGCGCTCATCCCAACGCATCACTCCCTCTGACACTGTCAGCCCAGACAGGAGCACATTAATCACAAACATAGGCCCCAGCACTGTCCTGTAGGTACAGCAGTGTCCCATCCATTTATCCATTTAGCACTGACGTTAACACAGACAATATATACACAAATGATAAAATGGACATAAAAGGACAGGTATTTGAGGATGCCCAAAAGCAAAGACTGGCAACCTCACACTTGCAGTGAAATCAGAAACATCCCACACTCCATATTGCACTAGCAATAGAACAACACTATCAAGTTGTTTGCCTTATTTTTACTTTTACTGCATTTACTACATTTATGTTGCTCACATTTTAATCTACACATCTTGATTTAGGCGTTTTATCTTTGCAAAGAGAACTGCAATCTGTTTGTTTCTGCTTTTTGCTTTTTATCTGTGTGCAGAGACAAGTCTTTTGTTTGTAGTCTCTGGCAGCCAGGCTTGGTTAGGGAAGAGGAACATCTGTGATAAATTTCACCTCAAACCAAATGAGCTCTGGCACAGCAGAGGGCCCATGACAAACTTCCTGCATGTGCTAATATGAGGATAGATTTCCAAGCCAGTCAATCGCAAGCTGGCACACATATTTAGACACCTAAACACACATGGGTACATACACATGGCCAAACATCTGAGACCATGTGTTTATCGTTATCGAGAGAGACACGCAACTCTTGTGATAGGCATGTATCAAAGGAATAAGAGAAAATTCATGAAATGTTGGAAGTATAAACAGAGAGAATAGAGAGGAAGATTAAAGCAACATTTATCTTTAAGACACAGCTATCCACATTTGCAAAAGCAAACAATTAGAGAAAAAGTAAAGTGTTTTCTGTGTACTGTTCTCTAGGCAGTGTTCGGTGTATTATTAGCAGTGGAGTGGTTTCATGGTGGTAGCTGATAGAACTCATTCAGTCTTATTGACCAGTAAAGGGCCCCAAAGAGACTGGAGTCCCTTTATGGACTGACCCTCAGCATTTCAACATGCACAGGCCAGAGGCTAGTGATGGCCAAGAGGGCATTAACCCTCCCACAGGTCAGGGCTTTGACCCACTATAGTTTGCCAGAGCCCACTTCCAAGCCCAAGTGTGGCCCACTCCACTCAATACCCTTTTAATTGCATTGGGATGGTTTGCGACCTATCGATTAATACGTGTATTTATGTCGTCCCAGGCCCGGAGGCTACATTGTATTTCTATGTGGCATATTCATTTATTTACCTATCTGTCCCGCCCCTCATGCATCATCCATATATCTATCCATCTCTCCTCCGAGAGCACTTCAATTCAAGGGCTCCCATAATTACTGCAGCCCTATAATTGAGTGCTTTGATTTAGGATTTTTCTGTTCCCTCTCCCCTGCCATTGCCATCACTCGCTCCACGCCTCTCCCAATGAAAAGACAGAGGGATGAGATATGGAAATAGAAAAATGGGAGATAGAGAGTAGAAGATACCCCCACCCCTACACACACACACACACACACACACACACACTCACTCTCTGTCTTATCAGAATCTACTGTTTCTGTCATCCATGAGGGGAGGGGTAAGTTGATAATTACTGAGGGAGATTCATGCAAATCGATGCCAAATTAAAGCATTATAAAGGCTTTTTATCAGCTTTTCTTTTCCAAATTGAAGACGATAAAAACCCATTTGAGAGGCGGGAGAAATGGCCCCAGTCCCTTCATTTAAAAAAGAGAGAATTGTAATTATGTTAACACCAATAGAATCCAAAACCCCTTTTCTTAACTCACTTACTCATTCATAATTAATTAATTTCTCACAAAACTGGGCAAGAAGAACAATGCGGTCCAGCGTCTCCTCTCCTCTCCCCTCTCTCTATTTTCAGGAGAATAAGAGGGGAGTGCAGGAGATATTGTTGAGTATTGTGACAGAGGGCTCATTTCCATACCTAGCCTTACACTAGGATTCTCTGTTTCCTTAGCTTAGCTCTATCTGCCTCGGGGCAGCAATAAAAGTGGCTCTGTTTTAGAAACAAAGGTGGGTGGACCAGGACGGGATGGTGCTGCTGGAGTTATGCGAGGCCTACAGAGACAAAGAGAGCAAGATAGAGAGAAAGGACAACAGAAAAATGGAGACAGACAAAATGCCCTTGAAGGCAGATATTTCCTAACACCAACAGAACAGAAAAGATAGAATGATTCTATAATTCCACTCACACTGCCAGCAGACCTTAACTCGTCCCTTATTAGGAAAACAAGGAGTTCCCTGCATGTACGTCACGACCAGTTTGTCCACTACGCCTGTAGTTCAAGGTTGTGGGTTTAAGGAGAAACAGCTCTTGCAAATTACAGGAACAGATAGTGACGGCAAGCAGACACAACAGAGACCACGATTGAGAGAACGACTGCCTGACAGAAAGTGACCTCAGGGCTGTCTTGTCTGATCTATTAGACATTCAACACTTCAGTTACAGCGCGTTCAATGGCAACTACGCCGCTCCTGTCCACCTCCCCCACCTGAACGCTGCGACAGGACAGACCAAACACACGTGTGGAGGTGTCGACTGGATGAGGGGTGGAGGTGGGGGTTGGCGTGTTGTGCAGAGAGATAACCTGTCACTCCAATGGGTCTTTACACATAATACATGGTTGGCACATGCACATACATCACCCTAGCCAGCCTGATGTGTGTGATGTGTCTGAGAGCTTAACTATCACACCACGCCCGACACACACACGTGCAATTCTCAGGCTATTGACAGGTCATGAAAACCTATTGACTTCACAGAAAAAGAATCTATTTTGTAAATTTTTTCATCCCATCTGTCTGTTTCCAGGTATGAATACTGCTTTTCACTCACATATGCACAGCTGCAGGGTTTGGCTAAGCTGCTGTTCTCAGTGTTTTCTGCTGTTTATGACCTTATTTGGCCTGTGTTTGGAGGGGTCAAAAGCGTCAGCCAGAAGTCGCTACACTGCTAATCCAGGCTAATTTGCTGTTGACAACAGACCAATTACACAGAACTCCTGCTGAGAGTACAGAGAGGAGGAGAAGGAGGGGCTGAGAGTAGAGGGTAGGAGTGAGGAGAGAGAAAAAGGTGCCAGATGAGCATACGAGGAAAAAGAAATACAATAAACATTCAAAATGGAAGTAAGGGGGAGATTGTGCATGCATGTGTACATCAGTGCATGTGTGGTTTCGTGGCAAGGTGCTGTGCAAACAAGCCTGCTGGGTGGAGAGGCAGAGGAAGACTTGGAGAAGCAGTGTGGAGCTGTAGGGAGCCTCATTACACTCAGCAGGAGCCTCACACTGCCTCATCACTTCTGGCTGTATTGGGAACAACCACTGCTTACTACTGTACACACACACACCACAGCACCAGATGCTATAAGCAAAGGCAAGCTGACCATCTCCCAGCTGAGCATCAGTTATCCAAATTGCTTTGTGACAGAAAGTCAGAAATTACATGGATAAATCATCATTATTGATTACTTTAAATATATGTAATGTACAGAAACACATTTCCCCATGTCTTTTTTGCACAATGCTAAACTTTCGTCAGGATACAAATGCCAAGATCAACACCATTCTTACATCAGGTCATTAAATATGAAGCCAGCCAGTTAATTTCAATTAGCAAAAGTGCGGAAAAGGGGAAGAAACAGTCTGCTTTATCCAAGCTCTATCCAAAGAGGTAAAAATCCACTGCTACTGTCTGATGCTGCAATTTAATAAACGAAGACTTCTGATTCTGACCTGCACTGATCCTGTCTCCATATTGGGGGAGAACATATAATCACAAGAAATTAATGAAGTTACTGGGAGTGTTGTTTCACATGTGCAAATGTGGGCAGTTCTCTTGCTTTAGGGACGTTCATGTGGATTCTGCTACCGTCTGATGCTGCAGGTATTTAATACAATCAGAGGAAAGATTTTTTTGGGGACATTTTTGGATCAATATTGGTGCTTAAATGAGGAAAGCGCCTTTCTATAATAACAACATACAACTCAAAGTACCGGTATTTGATGTTGGGACAGAAAGGAGTCCACATCTGAAAGAGACAAAAGACACTTGGTGGTCTTAATCTGTAAAGGATATTGTTGTAATGGTCCTGTAGCAAGTTACCATATAATGAATAAATGCGTGGTTCTATAGCAGACTATAATCTGTCCAGTGGTATCTGGATATATTAACGACACTGCTGAATCAAAATGACCACACAATGTAACTCTCCTCAATGAATTGAGAGGTATTAAGTGATTGCGGAGATGATACATGAAACATAACATATTCTACCAAACTAACACACATCACTAGACATATACTCACACACACACACAAAGTCAAAACAAAGCTCATCAGCCCACCAACAACAACTCTCCTCAGGGCCACAAATCCAGGAACATAAATCAGGACTGGCAGGAAAATGAGGCTTGAGGAAATGGAGAGAATGAAAGGCAGAGGAGGGAGAACTGGAAAGAGGGGAGGACAGTGTAAAAAAGAGAGATAGCAGGGAGAAAACAGGCAGGAAATACAAAGAGGAAGTCTGAAAAGCATCAGGAAGGAGGTGGAAGAATGGAGCAGTGAAACTGAGGTAAGGGCAAGGAGGAGCAAGTGAGCATCTGAGCGAGAGAAAGAATTAAATAAAAATGCAATAAAGCAGCCGGTGTGAAATCAATCTGCTTAGAGTTTTGTTTAATAAAAATTCATGAAGGGCTGGTGGCCGAGAGCTCATGAGAAATATTGGTGGCAATGTGGGGGACGCCAGTGTTTGGGGGTGGTGGGGGGATGAAAGAGAGAGGTGGGTTGCTCATGTCTCTGTTGATCGTTTGGGTGAGTGTGTTTGTGTGTTTGCTTTTGGCTGTTTATCAGTGTGTTTGTTTTGACATCAGTGTGAGTTACAGGGCTGCATTGAGTCCATGAAAGAGGGGACAAAGAAAGAAAAGGATTGAAGGTCTTCATAACAACAGCATCCTTACAGCGGAGAGAAGGAAAGGAACTAGGCTGTAAGTCATGGTGTCTGCCTCCATGTCGCTATGTGTTTGTGTATCACCCGACATCTTGGTGTCGCTCTCTCTCTCCTACTGTCTCATCAAGGCCTCAGACTGTGAGGTATGACGGGGTTATACTAACGTGGTGTAAATCTCCGACTTTCACAGCAGACAAGTCCAGGTTGGACAGTAGTTTATGTGCTGAAACCGGATAAATGCCACCAGCCTGCACGGTCAGTGTCTGTCTAGACTCCTGCATGCACACACTCATACAATACAACACACACAAAGAAACTGTATGGCTGAGTCCATTTGTAATCTTTCTATTAATTTTGCAGCAGAAATAATCATTTCAAAGTACAGGAATGCAATAAAAAAATACACTAAAAATGCTAGTGATTTTTATTCTTGATTATTCTGACAACTCTTTTCGTAAATAATCATTTGAAAATAAATTTATAAAAGATTCAAATATAGAAAAGTCTCTGGAAATGTAAGATTTGCAAGCTAAGCTGATGTATTCACTTCGCTTTTTCTGTCCGACCAACAGGCCAAACTCAAACATGAGCATGAAGAAGCAAAGAAGGCATAGTATGACAAACAAAAAGAGAAAATCCCCACATTTGAGATGCTGGATCTATTTTGTTTGGCATTTTATCTTTGTCTATGAACTAATGATAAATCCACTACTCATTTCATCTGTGTTACGTTTGTAAAAGAATGAGGCCGCTCTTTACTTAAAGGAAGAGTTCGGTATTTTGGAAAACATGATAATTTGAAAGTGAGATAACATTTTGATATCCCTCTCATTGGTGTCCAGTAAATAAACCGATGATGGGTCGGTTCTGGTAGAAGGGTTCTTTAGATTTAGCTTTAGATTCAGGCTGCAACTAACAATAATATCTTCACTATTGAACTTTATTACTTGCAGATTACTTTCTTGATTAATGGATAGATTGTTTTGGCAAAAAGATGTCAAAAGAGTGGAAGGTGAATATATTATCACCAATTTGTTGATTGTTTTAGGTCTAGTTTGGATAAAGTTAAGGTAGCAGTTTCCCCTAAGTATTTATGCTAAACTACACTAATAGAGTGTTGGCTATAACCACATATGGATCATGCAGCGTAGCACCAAAAACAAATATGCATATTTCCCAGTAAATCAAATATCGTCAATAGTCAAATAATATATACAACTGTTAATACATATTCTAATCAGCTTATAGCTAAAATATTGCATTATGATCAGTGCAAATGACACTGTCACTGTATTTCAAAAGAAAGCATTACACTACCATCCTTACAAACCTTGAGCCAAGGTTATACTCTTGAGCAATTAAGCAAATTAACTGAATGTCATTCACTGTAAGCAATATATATCTTAACAGAGTTTCAAAATAAGTGCATTGTGAAATAACTTGAGAGCAGAAAAAAATGGGCCAAAGGTTGCAAAGGGAGACTCTCTCTGCAAAACACTACAGACAGGATCCAGCTGCAGGGAAGCTCTTGATGGCTCCGTCCTCTAAAGGCCTTTTTAGATGAAATAAACACGCACTCACACAGAGTTCACGCAGTGTTCCATAATCTCTTGTACCACTTTATGACCTACCATTATAAGAAATTACACGCGATTGTTGATTTTTACTGTGCGTGTGTGCACTGTAGCCTAAATTGCTCTGAATGAGCAGAAATCCCTGCAGTCTAATCTAATGTAACACATTCTGCAGAACTTCCAGCACTGTTTACTAGCAGAGGCTGATATGGGCTGCCAGGTCAGAGGTCAGGATACAGTTTTGATTGAGTATCTACAGTCATGAGACATGAGGGTCAGGGCCAAGACAATTTAGATAAGAACTCTTTATCTGTGTCCCCTTCCTTCCTTATTTCCCCCCCTCTTTTTCTCTTTTCAAGCACGGAAGGTAAAGCTAAAGGTTGCAAAGTAAAAGCCATTTCTTGAACTTCCTGATCTTAAGCACTGCTTTTGGACAAGGTGTCCCAAGAACTGCCCTTTTAACTCAGAAGTTCAATAAAACATTATGCTAACTTGTGGTTTTCTTTGTGTTCATATTATAGAAAAGCTGATTCCCGGTTGTCTCTGGAAGCACAAACTGCTTGTCCTCGTCAAGGCCAGACTGCGCTGTTGAGACTCTTACTCTGTTACCATGAGTCATGTTACAATACGACATGATGGATATCAGACATTTGAGAAAGCCTCCAACTGCCTCAGAAGAGAAAGTAGAAGCTTTGTAGTGTATATTGAAATCAAGCTAAATGTCCCACCCATGATCTTGGAGAAAAGCTCAAGGTCAAACCAGGAGCTGACTACTGAGATTTCAATTCTGGAAAGAACACCAGAGCTCTGGAAGACATTATCTCGGTTTGAAGTCAAATGCAGGAAGACACATTACCAAAAAGAAAAAAAAAAAACACTGTCTCAAAAATTTTGGGTGACTACAGATAAACATTTTTTTTTCTCTGGTTGTGCAACATGTTGGACGAAGCTTCTCCCTAAAACTTACATTCACAGTAGCACAAATAGATTAATTTCTCATCTTAGTTCAGTTTACATTGAGGAATGTTCATGTAGTTTGATTTAGAAAATTAAAAACAACTTTTTGTTGACAAACTCCCCAAAATTACACAACTTGGGACCTGAGCCAAGGTCACAGGAGTTGAAGTCAAATACTTCCACCCACCTCACCACTTCCATGTCACAATTTTCCACTGCATTATTTCGGTGTTAAAGCAGGGCTGTGTGTGTTTCTCATCATGCTGCTGTACAATTCTTTCAGGGTAGGAAAACTTCATTTTTTTCAGAACACAGACATTATTTTACATCTGAAGCAGTGTTGCAAGGTCTCAGTTGCTGTGAAGACAACACACCATGTGTTTAAAGTCACTGTGTGCCTCTGAGCATGCCTGTTTACATGTGGCAGGGTTGTGTTTGTTGGCTGCTGTGAGATATGGCACACACTTTCCACAGAACGCACGTCCAATATTTTGGAAGCTCTATTAGCCGCGGTGCTCCTCTTCCTCTTCTCTCATTACATACCCACTGTCCCACACACATCTCATATGCAACTCTGTCCTGTCTCTTGTTACTGCTTGGCTGATTCCTGCAGCCTGCACACTCCTTCCTTCCTGTCCTATTGTCAGAAGGCCGGGGGAATCCCTGCACTCGGATATGAAGCCCTTTGAATCCCCGTGATCTCTAATGTCCTCACCCCTCTCACCCTGTCCAGCATTCATACGGCTAAGAAGACTGCAGGTGAAGGATAGGACACGCTTTCCTGCCTCTGTCAGACACAAAATTCACTGGTGCATTCACACATGCATATGCAGAATCGCACACAGACATTAAATAAACATGGATCGGTGAATATAGGAGAAAGGAAGACAAGAGATGGAGAAAAATTAGAGTTCAGAGAAAAAAAAAGAAAGCAAGGAAGAGCAAACCAAAACAATTAAGATGCTTTTTTGAAACGTGTTTTCAAGGACAAAAAGATACAGAAAAAGTGAGGTGTAGGGAAAAAGAAATAAATGTACAAGGTAGAGATGGACCGATTATCAGCCTGGTCGATTATTGTGGCCGATATTTGGCACTGTTCTGATTACAGGTATTGGTAAATTATTGACAAATTCAATGTGCTATTTCTGGTCTGATGCAGTCACCTCTCTGTCTGTAGTGACTCTGACCTCAGAAATTTCTTTCAAGCAGAGACTGCAAAACTGAGCACAAGCTGTTACCACAAACTAGGAAATTATCTAATCTCATAGTAGCTAAAACTATGCTATCAGTTAGCTAAGTTAGAAGGCAACCACAAAATTACCTGAAAGTTTCTGGAGAAACTATAAACAATGTTTTAAAAAATGAACTTCAGAGGACAATAAAAGTGACAGAACAGTAAAAGACTAAGGAAACAGAAGAACAGCAGACGTAACTGCAGGAGACAAACTGATTAATCTCAGTTGATTCCACATAACAGAGAGCGTCCTAATTTGATAACTCCTATTTCTATTTTACATATTCAGTTGCAGTATAGTTATCAGTGACAGGTTCCCTGCCATCACATGCTGTTAAACATTACATGTAATGCATATTGGTCCCAAATATCAGATATCGGTCTTTCTTGAGTACCACTAATCGGCATTGGTATTGGCCCTTGAAATCCCATATCAGCTGATCTTCTAATAGAAAGCATAAAAGGTAGGAGCTTTCTACTTGTAACGAAAAACATCCAGTACTATTAATTGGTGCAATTGCTGTTTATTTAACAAAATCACTAGCAGGGATTCATGAGAGTGGAACTGAGCATCACAGTCGCATTTAACTGTACACACTGCTGCACTTTATTTCACCTCTTTTCCCCACTGCATCCTTTATTTGTTGCTCTCTCTCTGCAGTAGACATATCTGTAAGTGTGCTGTTTTGTTCCCCTCTTCTCCTCTCGTTCCACTCCCAACCAACCCAAAACTCTCACTTTCCCTGTCATTAACCAACTCACTCCCCATCTCCATCTCAATTTCTCAGTCTCCACCAGCTGTTCAGGACAATGTGTAGACCGTTGGTAGCAATGTACAAATAGCAGGAGGGTAATTGTCTCAGACCATAATGCGTCCTGGTTTAGCATCGAACAGGACTGCTCAGCTTCCCCTGTCGCTTCTCAACTTCACCTTGCGACAGCGATCAGAGTCATTTCACATATTCTTATGATTATGCTCTGAAAAGTGAAGATAGAGGAAAAGAGGGTAAAAATGAATTTAGCTTTAATCGTTTTCGACCCAAGATGCAGTCGCTTCTTTGAAAACCCATCTTGCTCTGCCTTCAACTACTTTTGGCAGGTCTAACTTTGAGAGCATAAGGAAAAGGAAAAAGACCCCCTCCTTCCACCTGGCCAATTAAAGTGGGAGCCAATTAAAATGAGTGTAATAGTCGCTGCTGGGTGAGTTGTTAAACAAGATGGGGGTTATTGTCCTTGGAGGAAATGGCGCAGAACTCAAGACATCTTTGCTCCTCGGTTGGATACACCTGCCCCTCCTGCTCTGTGCTCCTCCTGTGCAAACTTTGCTGCGGCACAAAGACAGGAGTCTTTTTATCTAAACCACAAAAATGCACGTTTCTGAATGCTTCTAGGTGGAAATGACAGAGAAATAAAAGAAAAAGACCAAGTTCAGGCAGAAAAACAAGAAATCAATGACAGAGGGACTGTGTACATTGGTTGAATCAATAAGAGGGATGAATTCTCACCTCTTAAATAGGCCAGATTAACTCATGTGTACAAGAGTGCACATGGAGATTACAGGAAGGCCCAGCCCCAGCTTCCTCTGCTCCCCAGCTGCAGTGCTCCAACCAGCTTCTACTCAATGACCCTTATGAAAGCAGGAACTGTAGAAAGCACATCTGCAGAGTAAGAACTGGTTTACTGTAAAGGTCTGAAGGTGACAGAGACCAGAAGGAGAGTTTAACAGTAACCAGCAATAAAAAACAACAACAACTTCATCATACGCAGCGAGTGTGTTAGGGCTGTTTTGTAACAACCACGGCACTGCTGTGGCAGATGATTCCTCCCTGGCTAGGTGTGACTCTGTGCAAGCATGTGTGAATACATCACTTCCATGCTTTAATGTCTCAATCTCAGGAGATTAAGGGCCTAATCAAGCCAGCGTCTGCCCTAATGGGGAAATTGAAAGATAGATATGGTACTTTACACAGCTGATTAACCAGCTCTCTGTGTGTGTGTGTGTGTGTGTGTGTGTGTGTGTGTGTGTGTGTGTGTGTGTGTGTGTGTGTGTATTGTAAGAGTCTTTCACAATAAGCGCATTAACTCAACATGATTTCTGTCATACACAAAACACATTAAAAAATTCCCTTGTCCGTGCACGTGTTACCTGGCAAATAGATTTGTGGTGCATCACTCACTTTAAAACAGTTGGATGCCGCTTCTACAGGGTGAATTCAGAGCCTGACCAAGATGCACAGTTGCGACCTAGTTGCATTTCCATCCAGCTATTTTTATTCACATCTTTCATTTGGCCATAAAAACAGCAGAGTGCAAAAATTCACAAAAACCTCCCCAAGCATTGCACAAAAGTCCTCACTTTTGGGAGAGGAGGAAATCGTTAAAACATGACTGCAACGAAGTGTAATCAAAAACAGGTTTAGTGAATAAAGCATATCCAGAAATCGCATGACTTACACCCAAGCGTCGACTTATCAAAACTCTTTCAGGAGCATAGAGGCTTAAAACTCTCTACTCATTGTCCAGTGTGCTCTCCATCATGTTTGTTTTCCTTTTTTGAGGTTTGACTGGTACTCTTTTAATTGTGTTATCTTGTTGCGCCCTCTTCTTCTACAAGTGACGTAAAAATTAGCGTCACCCACTCACTATGTCTACTATCCGGTAATATTGGCTGATTTTTGGGGCTATTAAAGTTCAATTACTAATGCTGGATTACCCAGTATGAGTTGGCATCAAGTTGCTCAGTCATTCGATGCATTACACAAAATGGCCACACAGCAGACTGTTTGGAATTCCATAAATCAACTTACAACTGTCCAAGCCCCACTGAAAAGCAGCTAAATAATAATTCACGTAAGAGTTTGACATCTCTTCCTGAAAATGAAACCTCACTATGCACATGCCAGTGAAAATGCTGCATACTTGGTTTAATTTCATATACAGCTTTTATTCAGATTTAGTTCACAGGCTTAGAAAAAGGGATAATGGCACTAAATCAAATAAATGTGGCACAGTAATAATCATTCTGTTTTAGCACAACTGAAAGAAAATACTTTGTCAAAATTACAAAGTGTTCCCAGTAAGGATGTAAACAACTTTCTTTACAGCAGACTAAACAAGCAGTCCTACAAGCTCTTCTGCAATATTTGAATTACACACTGAATGTTTGATTGATGGGAGTGGGCACCAAAATTGTATCTTGATTGAGCGATAACTGCTGTGTCGATAACAAGTGTTTGATAGATTGCTAATAAGTGCTACTGAGCCTGTAACAAGTGAGCAGTAGCTGTGTGTGTTTATCCGCAGGGACCTGTCAACCCATCAGCCTTATCAGCTGGGTGAGAGGTCTGCATGGCATCGCTGAATATCTCTTCACCTCGCTTGCAAACATGGTGGCGTCAGAGTATCTGCTCACCAGGGAATTGCGGAGGGGCTAAAGAGGGTGCTGCGCACTTTATGAAGCGAAAGAAAGAAACATATGGAAAGGGGACAGGCGAGGAAAGTGCGCAAGTGTTCGTATGTGAGGGTGTTAGAGTGGCAAGGCGAGTGAGAAAGTTGCAGATTGTGCATAAAGGTGTGGGAGGGTGCAAAAACAAACTGTTTATGTCAATAAGTGCTGAAAATGTGGTGAACAGTGCAGCATAGCAAGGGTATAAGTGAAAGGAATAAAAAGTTGGTGCATGTGCGTGTGTGACAGTGTTTGTGTCGATGCGACTGTGTGCAGGAGACACAGAGAGCAGCGGCCTATGCAGTGTGGTGGAACTTCTCTCATCTCAGCGCATTTGGTTTGCTCCCATTCTTCATTAACTCCATTAACAGATGAGCTGCGGCGATTAGCAGAGCTACCCGCTGATTCAGCTCTCACACTCCCACCCTGCACTCCCCCTCTCTTCTAGCCCCTCTGTCGCTACCTTGTTCCAACACTACTCCTCCTCCACCTCACGTCTGGGGGGCTGTTAAGACCATTCAGCCCAAAGTCACAAGCCGACATACTTTGCATGCACAAATTTGCACATTTGAAGAAAAAAAAAAATCGCACACAAAAACCCAGATACATTCTAGGTTTTTAATCACAAGACGCTTAATAATAATTTGCTACTTAAGCCACAAAAAGTTAAACATCCTGGTGCACACAGAGGGCCATAAAGCCGCTCTATCCCTCCCTGCAGTAGCTCTTTATTCAGCTAACAATTTTTACTGCTCTGTGCCATCTTAAAGCCCTCTGCTCCTCCAGTGGGCAGTGCCAAGGGGGCAGTCTGCCTGCCGCACACTGTGCCATTAGCCACGGCTGGCTCTTTAGCCAAGAGGAAAAAGGAAAACAGCCAGTGATTGCCAAAAGGTACTTTAGACAAGGGAGAGGGGACAGTAGAAATAAACAAAGAGACAGACAGGCGAAGGAGATTTTCCTTTAATTCCCCAGCATCTGTTCTATAATAGCCCCAATTAACAGATTAATTAGACTCACATTCCTCTGTTATCCCTCCTCCTTGCCTCCTTCCCGTCCTCATTGTACCTTTACTCACAAAATTTTTTTTACAATGTATCATGTTTGTATTGATTTACCGCTCTGGCTCAGTGGCAATTTGGATCTTCCTAATGACATTTACAAGTGCTCAGACATACAGATGTGTCACACTTCAAATGACAAGTCTCAGTGACACAAAAAATGACAGCATTTGTCCACCTGAGAGTCCCAGGCAACCAAGGCCTCAGTTGTGACTTTTGATAGGTAATAAATCATACAACAAAGAAGCTGCCACTCAGAAAACTCTCTTCCTCTTCCATCTTAGATCTAAGAGGTCGTTGCAACGGTTTTAGCGCTTTGGAAGATACAACAATAACAACCACAACAACAAAAAAGACTCTAGAATGCATAAAAACGCGTTTCCTAAGGGGCGTAGTGAGTGCTTCTTAGATGGAACAGGACACACATGGTTACACACCACACTATTTTTTTCCCTCCGTCTTCATCTCTAGTGTTCTGGTTTTGTATCATGAAATTAATGACCTGCCAGTTGACTAAAGTGATGGCGTTTTTGTTGTTGTTGTGCATATTTGTGGCTTTGTGTCTGCGCAGCGTTCACAACGGTGAGTATCTGTGTGTGCATGTGCAAATGCTCATTTACATATGCCTTTGGTTGTCTACATCTGCGTGCGTGTGTGCGCGCGTGCGTGCACAGAGTGTGCATTTTTGTGTTAACGAGAGCCTGCGCTATAAGCATTGCAGTGGCCTTAGGATCCCAGGGTAGAGCTCTTTTTGCCCTTCTGACACAAGGCACTTCCTATAAATTATTGACACTCCCCATCTTCTCATTTCCCTCCAATCTTTCTCTCTCTGCCCCCCCCCCCACACACACACACACACACACACTCAACCCCTCCGCCACCACAACACACAAACACTTAAAAGGGGGAAATCAACCTGTATTTCGCTTTACACAGCCATGTGTGAGACAGAAAAAAAAAACAGTAGAGAAGAGGCCTGCTGATTGAAGTCTTACACATTACTCGTGTCTTGTTACTCTCCCCACACATCAGAGCTCTGACTCTGAGCACCTAACACAGAAAGCTCACAACATGCAAAGCCCCAGCAAATTAATTTTACCTTTCTCCAAGACTGGCTCTATCAGCCTCTCCCTGTTTCACCCCCTCTCTCCATCACTCTTCACATTGAAGACAAGAAGAGCCTTGCCATCTGGCTGCGTGTCAAAATAATATCATTTAATTTGTTACATGATTAAATGGCTTCTTTTCATGGGGAAGCTCTGACTCCTAAAATGTACTTCCAGGCTCTGTGTATCATCTCTGTATTTAACTGTATCTCCCTCTCACTGTGTTTTCTACACTGCACTGAGTTCTCTTTGTCCTGTTGTACATGACAAAGCAATCGCTCTTTGTCTTTGTCTTCTTTGTCTTGTTCTGACTGTCTTGTCTCGGGCCGTTTCCAGACACAGGAAGTCTAACCTTCTCTTTTCACTCAAGTTCACATTATTAGGATCCTAAATACAACAAAAGGCCCATACAATAGTGGGAGAGATGCATTGGACAGTGTAAGAAAATGGAGCAAGCTTCCATTCTTCCAGTGACTCTTGCTTGTCTCCTACATGAATAAGAGGCATGGCTAAACGTGCTGCATAATTTGTACTTTTAATGGCAGAGCCTTCCATTCCTGTGACATGACTTAATCAATAACCAGGCCTGTCGCACTCTCAGCCCAGACTCGGTTGGCGTTTTATTAATTTTGAACAGGCACACTAACTAGGCGTCTGCTAGCAAGAGGCATTTCACACGGGATAATAGGCACCGTGGATTGATAGGTTCATTCCATGTACGCTCAAACCCTCATCCCTCTCTTTTTCCCCTCTGTCTCTCTACCCCCTTTATCTCTCCCTCCATCTCCCCTTTCTTTCCCTCTTTCTGTCAAAGAGTGATTTAAGGAGGACTCAGCACGTCGGCGTGTGTGTCAGCTGAGGCAGGGAGGGAGAGATGGATAAATACGAAGGAAAGAAGGGATAAATAAAGAAGTGAAGAGAAAGAGAGGTTGTGACAGAGTCTGCATGTAGACAACAGAGAGTCATGACCTACGAGTGTCCACGGCATCACTACATCTGTCTGCCATGTTTGACCACAAAACATATATATGTATCTCAGGGGTCATTCCTTTCAATGATGGTACCCAGAGTTTTTTTTGTTTTTTTTTAAAAGAATAAAGTGCATTATCCATGCAGACACGCACAACCTCGCGTACAGGTGAAATATGCACAGAGAATACATTAGCAGCCAGACACCCTGATCTGTCATCCTCTGACGCCAATCAATTCAACAGTGTGCACACCCAGAATGACATCACTTGAAAGAGCAAAGCAGAGAAAGGAAGAAGTGCCAGACAGCCAAATGTGTAACTAGGAATTTAGAAAGGAGAAAGGGAAAGCAAGCTTTGGATACTTATACTAATAAATAGCGTGAATAGACAGTCTCCAGTCAAATATTTTGGTGTTGTGAAATATAGTATAAAGTTCCAGACAGTGTTTCATTCTCAGATGGTCTCATTTTTCATGTGTTTATGTGTACGTGTGTTTGTGGGCTGGAGATAGATTAGAGGCACAAAGCCTCAACACTCCACCATCTGAAGAAACCAACTAGAGACCATCTTGAGAAGAGATCACACCAGCTGCAACTCCTGCCAATATGCTGACATTCTGACCCATCAGTGCTCAGTGGGTATTATATCACATGAGCGCTTAGCACTCAAAAACTGGACTAAATCCATCCTGAAACTCTGTCTTCAATTTGATCTGACTGACATATCTGTAAAGCTTCATTGTTGTGATGCTGTGATGTCATTAAAAACTGTCTGCAGATAAACACAAAGACTTGCCATAGTACTCAGAGCTGCTTTTGTGGTGATTCTTGCTACAGTAAGTGTCTCCAGGGCGACATTTTGCCAAGATGACGCACACATGTACACACAGACTCACAAGGTGAAAACAACAGCAGCCACACTATCACAGCCGTTAACAATAATGCATGGGTACAATAACGAAACCGAACTACTTTTCCAGTAAGTCTTCTCACTCACAAGGCATAATTTTTTCATGGGATAAAAATGTGACGTAATTCAGCTAAAAAAAAACAAAAAAAAAACAAAAACTGACACTGGTCTGGACATTGTCTCTCAAAATGAATAATACCTGGAATGGTGTGCTCGTAACATTGATTTTGAAATAAGACCAAATGTGCTTGCAATAACTGTTTTGTTGCCCACTTGGGGAAAGCAAAAACAAGTTACAAACACAAGATTAACATATAATCATTTTGATATGGTGACTCTTTTTATGAAAGGTTGTTATTGAAACATGCAGCAGTTACAAAGCAATATCATCCTTCATTTAGAGTTGTGTTTCTGGCAACCAGGTAAATCCAAGTCCAGTATTCTCTCTTTTGGTTTGTTTTACATCCACAATTGCTCTTGGGGGAAATATCTAACTCTTAAGCTGCTAAATGCTACAAGTTGTTCACTGGTCATCTATTGTGTCTGTCTGCCATTTGGTGCAGAGTGGTTAGTGTATAGTAGGGTTTTAGCTGATTTTGCTGAAAATAGTCAAATGCTGAAAGCAGTGACAGTCAGACGATTAACTGCAACTTGTCAAACAGATTTAGGCACTGATTTACTAAGACTGACCCTTTCACATTACTGTTAGATCACTGCAATATAAAATGGTCAATTATAGCCCCTTCAAGCATTTTAAATTACATGTATTTATTGCATCTATAGACAAAAGCTTGTCAGAGCAACAAAGCAATGACAAGAGGATATTAATCATCAAAGCTGCCGTTTTTTAAAGAATCACATAGGAAAAGTAATCTTTGAAATCGACAAGCACATGGTCGACAGATAACTCTGTGTCTGTTTCCTGCTAAACGTCACTTCATTGCTCTTATCTCTTCGTGTGGCCTTGAGGATCATCACATTCACAATAAGCACAAACTGTCTCCCCTGCATTGTTGACACTGTGTTTATCTCTGACCAAATGCAGCATGGGACTGCTCACGATGAGGGTGGAAAGTTCCAGCATCATCATGTTTGGCCAGTTTGGATCGCTTTTTGCTGTGTTTTTGTGCTTGGAGGGCTAAAAGCAAAGGACTAAACATTTAGCCCCTGACACAGGCAGTCCTGTGAGTCATCTTGTTGATAGGGACAGAGGGAAAGACAGATGGATGGAAAACAGCAAACCGGGTAGAGAGGGAGCACAGGGGGGTGCGATAGATACTGTAGGTTTTGGTGGGAGGGACAAAGAGAAAACAAGGATCATGTGTTTACCAGAGAGGCCAGAGAAAGAAGGAATGTATCTCTCAAGATGAGTCACTATTGTTGACAGCCTGCTCATTCTCCTCTTTCCATCATGACCAAACAACGGGCAATAAAAAGCATATTATACTGGCATTTCACAGTGACACCCAATCACCAATAACTGCATGGAGGAAAGCACCTTTTACCTTGACACACAGATTGTTGGAGGAAATGTTTTGAGAGTTTCTACAGTACATAATACAGCTTGTACTCCGCTATTCTGTTATGTTTGGGTTAAGTTATATCTGAGGAAAAGTTGTGCCAAGATTGCCATTACGAAAGTACATTAGTTCACTGTCCAAGAATTCCTATCATTCCTCTGCCCCTATTAGATGTTTGTGACCTTTCTGTTCTGGTATGTACCACACAAACACCCACAAACTTGCCAGTACACACAACTGGAGACACAATGGACATGACTCTGGTTGTTTTGTGCTATTATGAGTCACATTCAGCTTCGTTCTCTCTGTGGAATAAAACGTCTTGAGCCTGACTGTCACCACCCGATTTTAGCCATTTGAATTGGAACGAAGTCAAGATTTGTGTTGCTCAAACAGAACAGTCTTTTCTTGATGATAGCAGAGAGTTGCAACAGTGCTCTATTTCATTACAGTGTACAGTGAAAGCTTTACTTTGCCTTAATCAAAACTTTAGCCCTAGTAATTCTGTCCAAGGTTCAGTTTTCCTCCTACCCAATTCAATGGAGTATGGCTGAGCAAAACAGTCACAAATATCACATTTCTTGTTCTATATTGATGGACACTAAATATCACAATATGATTTCATACCATTTATGAAGGAGAAAACACATCCAATCAGTTTGTTGTTAGACCTCAACACTGAATATATGTTTGTTTCTTTAAAAAAAGATGTCGTACCACACATGCTGGCTATTATACACTGGTACTAGCCGTTGCATTTTTTTTTCCACCACAAAAAAACAAATAAAAACCACGCTACCTTGGGCTCGGGTGAAAAGACATCAAATGTTTTTGTCATTTGGATGGGCAACTCTTTCGGATATTGAGAAAACTGTTCTGAGAGCAGGATTCAAGCATCATTGACGTGTTGGTATTCTTCTAGTTTGAGGTACAGTATATGTTTCGCTTTTCCTGCAACCTATGGTTTGCATCTCTTTAGCTGTGTTAACTTTTGACAAGGACTAGTATAGGCTGTTTTCCACTGAATGAACTTGCACAAAGTTTTAGAGTTGTGCAGAAATTGCTCCTGTAGAACGTCTTTCAGGGAGAAAACGTACCTACACCTAGATTGGTACTTCTGAAACAATAGCTGTGCAGGTCTCAACGCTGATTGGTTAAACTCTGACAGGACAACAAATGCCTTTTTTCTTCCCTTCTGATTTCCTAATGCAATCACATTTTTCGCCTCTCAAACACTGCTATCAACAATGTCAAACTGACCACATAAACCCTCGAGTCTTCTATTTCTTACATACTCATAGATCAGCTACTACAGTCGTTCTCAACCCTGTTCCTCAGGACCCCATGTCCTGCATGTTTTAGATGCTTCCCTGCTCCAACACACCTGACTCAAATGATCAGCTGGTCATCAGGCTTCTGCAGAGGCTTGATGACGAGCTGATCATTTGAGTCAGGTGTGTTGGAGCAGGGAAGCATCTAAAACATGCAGGACATGGGGTCCTGAGGAACAGGGTTGAGAACCACTGAGCTACTAACTACTGTTTGTCGTTGTTTTGGTGCACTCAGAGTTGATATAGTCAAACCTGTTCTCAGCAACTTATATGTGCTTTGAGTTCCCGCGGTGGAAAGCCACCCTTTGTCTTTATTGAAGTTCCACCTGGCCTCCACTCCAAAGCCACAACCCTCCTGTTCACACTTGACTCTTCCTTCCTTCACACGCAAAACCTTTTGATCTGTCCTTAACCAAAACTTTCCCTCTCCATCTCCCTCTCTTTCGCCATCAATATTTCATAAACGTACAGTGACAAATTTATTTGAATGCCGTCTCCAGCGCGGACGTAGAGATGGATGGGCCCATCGGGGTGGTGGTGGGCTTGTGAGCGGCATGGTAGCAAGCAGCTTTACCGCATACATTAGTCACACGCTCACAGACTGCCGGTGGAGGAGAGGGGGCCTAGGAGAGGTAGTATATGGGGGCTTGGAGAGGGGTGGAGGGGCATTGTGTGCGAAATGCATGCATGTCTATCAGAATGTGTTAGCGAGAGAGAAAAAGAGAGAGGAGGGGGCTACTCGGAGAATTGAAGGAGTAAATTTATCATAGTTATGGCTTTCTCAGGCATCCATTTTCCTATGGTCTGTTGACAGCTAGTAGTATCTGCATACCAGCCCCCCCCCTCTCCTTCCACCACCCTGTGTGACTGACAGCACTGGGCTTCAGCTTACCAGGCCTGGTGAGAGACTTTGGCACTGGAGACATAATCACACGTACACATGAACACAGAGAACATGAGATTTCTACTAATTTACATTATTCTGAAATCAAATCTAGTGTGCTAGTGTTCCTGTGAGGGCTAACACTGAGTCAGTATGCAGCTTTTCACAGTAAAACTTGCAGAATCTTTACCGGACCTTAATCGGATGAAAAAAATGGATTTATGAATATTTACAAATTTTTCAAATCAACCAGTTTGCCTTCATACTTTATTTTCACTTGAAAAACTGCAAAATAAAAGTTGTTCAAAGCTATCTGATAAACTATATACATCACTTTACATTTGAGTTTGTTCAGAGGGCAGTGCACTCTTCAACCTCGTTCTTGTACATTAAGTCGTAATTTCACTCATTACTGCCCTTTGAGGCCGGAGGATGAAAAAACCCAGTCCGAACAGCAAAAATGAACATCACTCTCATGATTTTCAAACTGTGTTTTTCAGTTTCTTTCAGAGAGACAAAGACTAATGATTAAAGTGACTGATTTCGGGAATGTACATCTGCTTAACTGTCCTACCGGCATACAGCCCTGAACTTTTCTATGACAGCGCACGATACTGTCACTTATGCAGTTGATGGGAAAGCCCTAAAGCAAGCTAAACTGTAAAGCATGAAGCCTACAACTGTCAGATTGTCATGACAGTGACACCATTGCTTTGAATGACAGGTTCTGTGTTTTCATATGTAGATACACACAACATCTAGAATATCTTCCACCGCTTTAGCCTCTGCAGGGTCACATAGAGAGACAGACAACCAACCAGCCATGCTAACTATTGTACATTCACATCTACGAGCAATTTAGAATCAACAATTAACCTTAGCATGTTTTTGAACTGTGGAAGGAGGTCAGAGCAGCCGGTGTGAACTCATGCAAGCACAGTGAGAACATGCAAACTCCACACAGACAGAGACCAGGCCAAAGTTCAAACCCAGGACCTTCTAGCTATGAGGCAACAGTGCTAACCACGGCACTACCATGTCACCCTGCTTAACATTTTGAAAAGTAAATTTTAAATTTAACTGAAAGTGTATGTAATGTGTCAAATTATCAGACATCAGTGTCATTAATTATCAGTCATTCATATCAGCCACAAACCTTGCAGCAATAACAACACATTTCTATACAACTTTTGAGGTTGCTGAGGTAAAATCTAGAAAGATGAGTCAATACTTATATAAACTTACATAAATTTGTGGTTTTGTGATTTGTTTGGCTTTAATCTTGATTCACTTCTGGAACCAGTTATAACATGCGATGTTTGTCAGATAAGACCAGGTCTATGTATGCATGAAGCTCTGTGCCGCTGGAAGGTTCACCAAAAAGAAAACCGAATTGTTAGATAAATCAGTGTATGACACAAACTGAATTTTGACCTAACGATGCCACAACATGAAACGGCCGGATTTTTCCAAAGTTTACTTAGAGCCTCAAATGTCAATCTCATAGTGGAAAAAAAAAAAGTCCAGAGTCTCAGGATCATTTGAATAAACCGGGTTCATCCTCACCACTAAAAATTGTGATTTTGCCTCATAAAAAAATGCTTCTCCATATTTTCAACAAATGTGAAGTGCCCAAATGCTTAACCATAGCAGAAAGTGCATTTCCACAGTCGTGTGTCAACCATACAGTGACAACTCATTAATCAACAAGTTGTAGCTCGTTTGTTCAAGCATTTTGCAGGGGGTTATGTACTGGACAATTCCTGAGTGTGATAGGATGAGATGGTGAAGAGAAACACCTGGATGGTAAGTGAAAATGTTAGAATCAGCGTAGTCCAGGAATCAGTCGGACAGCTCATGTGGCAGAGAGCGAAGGAAGCTAATTGTTATAATAATTATCATGACTATGGGGAGAAGAGAGAGGAAAGAAGCTGATTATACCCAAAGAGAGAGTGGAAAGAGATTATCTGTCTGTGAGTAGACTGCCACTAACCTCACTTTCCCTCCTTCACACACTCTCCATCTTGTCCAGTGGAGTACCAATCTATAGCCCATTGTTCCCCTCATCCCTCCTGGACTACGCTAATTGAAGGCAATCTGAACATGCTTCTAGCCGAGTCTTATCTCATCTCTCCCTCATCCTGAATATGTGCCCACACAGATACACCAGCACTCTAACACACTGCAGAATATACTGTATGCAGTCAACACTTTAAGCATCATTGTTTAAAAATATGTCACACATCAACTTAAACTCACCTCGCGAATATGCACAATATAAAACTATATATAGATACAAAGGTTTTTCCCCACTCTAGAGTTGAAGATATGCATTTTAAGTTATATCAGTTTACGATATTTAATGTAAACACCGGTGTCTGGGGTCTCATAAGGGTTAAATAATACATTGGCATAAAGGCATAATAGAGGCGTGGTGTGCTCACAATAGGGGTAATGTTATTAAAGTTTGAGAATGAGTATGGTTGTCTGAGTGTGCAGAAAGACCTGCTTTGTCTGGATGAACTGTCAGAAAGAGTGACTTGTCTCGCATAATTCTCTGAACCTAACTCTTTTAGAAGACCGTGCGTACAATTGCGCTAATATAGTATGGTATTGCCCTAGTATTACCTGGTGTTCTGGCAACTGGGTACTCATAAGCATTACATGTGGCAGACATAACCACAAACACAACCCTTTTTTTTTTTTTTTTTTTTTTTTTTTTAAAATCAACCAACCAAGTGCTTTGCAGAGAAATACACAGAATAAAAAGTCACATTGAGAGCTGTAACGTGGATGGTGAACACCCAATAAAAACATAAAAACTCAATACATAGAACGTTCACTTTAAATAACTATAGTACTGTTTCAACAGATTTAGAATAGAAACAAGCTGAATCTAAGGGGACTTTACACATTTTTATCCCTCAAAGTCCGTTTGCGGCCACAGGCAGGACTAACGCATAGGTTAAAAAGAAGTTGTATATAGTTGTGCGTGGATTCAGAAGGAGTTGTGAAAAGTCTAATGAAAAGCTTAAAGTGAAATCAGTGCAAGTTGGGGTGGAAGAAATAAGAGATTACAAGTCACACTACATACCAAAGTCATCCAACTAAAGTGTCTGAAGTCAGGTTGTGTTGTGGGCAGAACTGGTCTAAACTCAAAGTATTTTTTTTTAATTTCTACAAGTGTACTTGATACAGTACTACTAGAATGAGGGACAAAAACCTGTTCAAATGGCTATTTACAAGATAACAGTCACAGCAAGGATCATCTTGTTTTCTGACAAGTGGCTCACATCAACCTTGCATTCATGCATATGCTCTGCACACACTTTATTAAATCAGACATTCAGCTGACTGAATAAAATGAAAATTACAGTAGGTAAAAAACTATGTTTATAAACAAGCTGCTGAAGATATCACAGATAGAAACACTTGTCACTTTATCAAAAAATGTGATCTTTGCCAACTGAAAATGAAAACCCAGACATCAAAGCTTTGTTTAAGAATAATTAAAGGACTTGCTTCCTTATCCTGTTTAAGTTTTCTTCAGCAATTGTTAAAATACAGATGCAAATGCAAGGTAATTGTATAAACTACCATTTATTACACACAGGGTAAATTTCCAGTACTTATACAGGCTGTGAAAGGAAGGGCTACACACATATTATACAAAGGCCATAATCAACTAATCATTCCAGTCTTTTAAATATACACTTTAGAGGGAGAGAGCATGAGATTCACAGGAAGAAAGAGTACAGTAAGAAACAGACAAAGAAAGAAGCATCATGTGTGCCTTAGTGTAATTAGAGCACAAGAAAACAACCACTGTGCTTGGAAATGAACTAAATGCACAGAAAGAAACAAACACACACACATACACACGCGTGCGCGCACACACACACACACACACACACACACACACACACACACACACACACACACACACACACACACACACACACACACACAGTAGCTGTACCACTGAGGGAAGATCGCCCTCTACTGACGGACCAGAAAAGGTCAGCAGCATGTCTGTCCACGCAAATCTTTGAGACCTCAAAGTTCACACAGTATGAGGATTTGGACTAAATAATTTCAAGAAATTAAACTTAAAATGCAACCACAGTGACAAAATGCCTTAAATATCAATTTCTTTATTTTCTGTTAACTGAATTCTCTGCTATTGGCAACAGATGAATGGAAATACTCTTGGCTTAAAATTGTGAAACTGATCTTCAAAAGCAATTTCATTGGATTTGAGTTTAGTCTAAAGGCCAAACTGTTTCTTAGCTTTACTTAAGATCTAAATGTGTCTTTGATTCTACAACTGAAACCTGAAAAGTGGTGATGTGGTTTGGCCTTATTGAACAGCTAAATGTTCAGGCAAACGTTCAATACATCACTGTTTTATGTTATTTGTCATGCATAGAATGGCTCAGTCTCATTTTTCATTGTTAAAAAAACCTCACTGTGGGAAACAACAGGAACAGCCAAGTGGCACAGACTGTTAACTGTTGAATATGAGACTGAGAGGATGGATGTAAGTGTTCTTCCTGGACATACTGCTGCATCCCTTCACACCTCATGTTTGTGACGGTGAGGCGATAGTGTGACCGCTCTGATGCCAGAAGATACAGAGAGTGCTGTGACTGAAATGTTGTGTGGTGGCAGAACTGGTTGCTTTACGGTGGGATGGGGGTCTCAAAAGGAAAACCACATTGAGAGACTCAAGGGCACAATGTGTGGGTGAGAAACAGACCTCATGTAAAGCGCTAATACTGCCACATGGGCCTTTAGCATGAAGACATATGTGAACATGTGTGAGAGCACTTCGAGCCACACATTTTGGTTTTGTTTACACTCTGTCCTTCTGGGGATCAAGCCATAACTGGTAAATGCACAGATCCAATACTAGAGCTGTGGTGAGCATGTGTGCAGGAGACTGTGCAGACATGTATGTGTCATGTTTAAGTGTGTTGGCGTGTGCACATCGATATGAGGCGTCATCGCGGGTTCTCTGCTCGTCTGAGAAAAATCACACTTCGCATTCGCTTCCAACCCCCTGCCAGGGACAGGACCTGCTGACAGCACCGCATTGTTATTTCTTCATGTTTGTCAAATGTGGCATCTCAATCCACATGCACATATACATGCACAGATGTCAGCAGTTCCCATCTTTTCAGACACCTCTCACTCCCAAGTGAGACAGAGTTTGTCAACTCGTTGCAGACAACCCCCCTGGAATCTGCACACTCTGTTTCACAGTCCCATCTCAAAACCATCAGCATCCTTCCCAATTATTTCAATTACTAAAGATGACTCTTCACTCCAACATTCTTTGTTTAAGAGTGAGGGTCTCCAGCCATCACTGGCTAAATCTCAAAGTTAAAAACCTTAATATGAGAAGTGCTTTGGATTACCACAGGAGGTCTTTTAGCACAAAAGCTTCACAGGCACACACTTCAAAGAAAACCCACATATGCACACTCACAGGGTGGAGGAGTATTGTCAGTCCACCTGCTTTCAGACAGACTACCTCCTGTTCCTCCTGCCTGCAGCAGGCTGGCCCACCGCTTGTGTCTCCGTCTGCAAGCAGCCCCCTTTTCCAGCTCAGCAGCTGAGAAAGTGCCAATCCTACAGTTTAAAGGCCCCACTGGCCCTGCCAGCATGATAGATAGTTTAGAAATGAGGACGCGTGTTTAAAAGAGAGGAGAAGAGGGGGAAGAGAGGGAGGGAGAGAGAAAAAAGGCACGCAGCAGCAGCTGTCAGACAACACAGAACCCAAGCTTCCATGACCAGGCTCTTAACAGAGAGAAACGGAGAAGAAAAAAAAATAAAAAATCAAACAAAGGGTCTTCTGAGAGGTGAAGCCTAAGCTGACAGGTATGGAGTACGACAGGACTCAAACAGATAAGACGGTAAAGACACGCAAATACAAACTGCTAGACAGACGAAAAGATTAGATTACAGAGAGTACATGACAGAGAAGGGACTCCATCAGTTCTCTATAACCAGTACGTTTACATGCACACAGCACCTTGACTACTGCAGTTTAAAGTAGAATTTGATACAGCAGCAGTACCCAAGCACCTTCTGGAAACTGCAAGACACTGCTTGAAATACCAGAAGTAACATAAAATCCACCATCACCACCCTTCAAATATAATTTTGCATTCACGTGAATGTGTTACCTTTGTTTAAAAAGTACAGGGTCAAAGAGAGGAACTCAAACAACTGAGCCACAGTCCAGGTATGTTCTTTGAAATTATGCATAGGATAATTCCAATATTTTCAAAACACAAATTACATCTGCAGAGTACTACATTAATGCATTCACAATAAACTCTGAGTTCACTGACTGACAAAGTGTTAATTCCACATGCATAAAGTGGATATTAGCAGGTTGTTTGAGGTGTCTCCTCCGTCTAGATGATCCTGACAGACTGTTTGGTTGACTTCTATGTTCACATCTGACACTTAACTCCATCATGCCAGCATACGTGCACAGATTCAACAGGTGTAAACTCACTAAAACCTTCCACATGGTAATGTCAATGTTGGTGCTAGTAAGACAAAAATGTATGGTTGCTAAGGCTGCAACTGATAATTATTGCTATTATTGATTAGTCAATCAATTATTGTTTTGATTGATGTTTTGGTGAGTAAAATGTTAAAAAAAAAAAAAGAAAGAAATGCCACACATAAAAACTATGCAGAAACCAAGATGACGTCTTCAATAGTTTCGACTGTTCTCCAAAATCGTCCAAAACGTAAAGGTGATAAGATGACAAAGAAACAAAGAAAAATCGAGCTTTCTGAGAGGTTTAAAAATAAGAATGTGCAGGATATTTCACAGTTTTAACAAAATAATAAAACGAATACTGACTAAACCAATTGTTTATCAAAAAAACGTTTTCTGTCAATTGCATTGCAACCTATGCAAAACAAAATCAATTTGCAACTATTTCACCAGCCAATCTGTGTGTTCTGTGTTATTTCTCTTGGTGATAGGTGTAAATGCAGTCAAATGGGCCAGCCCCAGTCAGTGGACTCCATTTGCAGAAATGTATATACGCCTTCCTTTTCGGCAATGTTCTCACGGGGGCCCTGCCTAACACTTATTAAACAGATCTTAAGAACATCTCCATTCATCATTGCCACCTCGCTTATGCATCAATGCCCTGTATGTGTGTGTGCATATACATGTGTGGTGTGTGTGTGTGTGTGTGTGTGTGGCCCCAAGAGGTTTACTGTCTGTTCAGAGAAGGGATGATGTAGGAAGATTAATATTGGTGTGAAGGCAGAACCATGCCAGGGAGGAAGGGTCACTCATTACCCATCTGACCAGCCATCTTCTACCCAAACACAAAAGAGAAAACGCACACAAACACATGCACGCACAGATGGCAGCGGCAATAAGAAGCTTCTCTAAACTCTTCTCCATCTTAATTTGTCGTCCCCTTTCCCTCTCCACCTTCTCCTGCTTATCTCTCATCTACCTCTCAGATTTTATTAGGGTCCGATGAAATATATCACATTGGTCTAGTTAAGTTTAGGGGAAAATGCCGGGTGTGTAAAATGAATTGACTGTCTCAGACTCATCTTTATGGTCAGTGTGTGGAGGATGTATGGACAGTGAGGAGATGGGATGTGGTGGAGACAGGAGAGGGGTCAAATACTGCAATTACCACCCAATTGATTTCCATTGGTGTGACGGAGAGAATAAGTGTTACTCCGTCAATGTTCACTCAACCTGGCAGTGAATCCTCCTCTGAGAAAGAGAGGACGAGAGAAAGAGAGAATCCTTTCAGCGCAGCCATTCATTTCGTTATTAGTGTGTTCATTTCATTTCTTGCAAATGTTTATTCATTCACTGAAGCAGTTGATGATCTGCACCCAACACAGACAACGGTATGCATCTTAACCGTTCCAAAGCATCTTTAAAAAATACTTTTCTTTAAGCAGGATTTTAAACCGCCTCCTACATCAGGTGGACATTTCCTAAACCTAAAACTAGAGAAAAAAAATAGCCGTCAAAACATATAATTTAGTCTCATTTAAGAATCATCTCAAATCCTTAAATTGGTTAAGATAACTGTAGTTGTATTTTGTGTCATTTCCCACATTCAAGGATTTTTTAAAGGAATGAACGTAAATATCCTGACAGAATAAGGGATGCTTTGTACTAGTAAAAAAATTACACTTGTGTTAGAAATGGGACAAAATGATCTCATCCCATTAGTAGTGGGAAAATGGTGATTGTTAAGGCATAAAAAATGCCTTGTTAGGGATTTTTTTTTTTTTTTTTTGCAGTAGGAAGACTGTAGGAATCTTTGGAAGAAGAAGGGGAGGGAATGTGCTATTAAACCTGGCTTATGTTTTATACAAAGTAGGCAGACAGACAATATGAGGAGATCCTACATGTACTATCACGGCCAAGGCTTCCTGTTATTAAAAAAAAAACAAAAAAACATAAAATAGAATTTAAAAAACTACCCACACAGCAGACTTCCAGATTTACGATCTCTGCTCCTCCTTGCTCCTCTATTTTCTTATATCTCCTCTCCACTGTTTTTCATATTGTCTTTTCATTCCCCCCTCTGTCTCCTTCTCCTCTCCTCTCTTCTGCCCTCCCTCCAGTCTCCTCTCTTTAGGGCCAGACTGTGGTCTGTCGATAGAATCAGTGGAAAACTGTTTGGAAACCCAAACCTCAGTGAAATTATTTGATTACAACCTCCCATTACTTGCTGGTTTGGAGGCATTAAAAAACTTGCTGAGAAGTAATGATTTCCATTTTGTGTTTGAGCTGTAATACAATATTTGCTGTGGTTTCTTTCCAAGGACAGTTGCTTGATTTTTCAGTTGTTTGGACATTTTGAAAATGACATTATCGACATGGAAATGCAGACAGATCTAAATGGGTGAAAGAAAAAAAACACACACATTGAGGCAGTGTTAAACAAAAATGGAAAACTTGTGTAATTTAGCAAACTGCCTAAATTTTCCCACTCAACCAAACTGAGTAAATTTCTCATCCTATGGGGAAAGTGTGAGTTAGTCTGAAGCAGTTGACTAATTAGCCATAAGTCACAGAAAAATGACCCCGCAGTACAACAGGAGATAGATGAGGACTAATTAAGGCTACCTTGTCTCTCACCAGCAATTAAAAAACAACAAAGCTCTGCAAAATTTCACCCCAAATCTCTCCGTCTCTTTGTCTTCTCTTCCCAGATTATCTCGACCTAATTTATCCTTTCCGTTTATCTCCAGGAAGAAAAAAAAAATATCACAGTGCCATGGCAGAGGAGTCTTGAATGTGATAGTCAAATAAAAGAACTGAGGATAAGCAGAGAGGTTAAAGGAGGAGAGGATGAGGGGGGTTTGGTGATGTAGCTCATCTGGTAACAAGGGGATATTTACAGGAGGTTGTGTTTGTACACGTGCATACACAGTGCCATTTGTGCACTGATATAAACCCATTTGTATATGTGTGTGTTTCTGTATGTAGGTGTGTGTGTGTGCGTGCAAGCAAGTGTACATATGAGTGTGTGTGATTGGGTTGTTTGGCAGGTAGAAGGCTGTGAGTGCAGCCTGTCACAGCCCAGCCCTGATTACTCTGCACCATTCATCAAAGTGTCACCTCCCTGACAGCCGCTAATAAATATACTGCCACAGACCCCCACTCGCACCTGGCAGCACACCACATTCACACACACGTACATACACACCGTGCCCCCCCCTTCACACACTCATTCTGCCACCCCCAGCCGCCCGATGCAGCACCAAACATCTCGAACAGCAACACATCCTAGAGCTCATTTGCTAATTGCTGCATTTCCCATCAATTCTGTTTCTGTCTTGTTCAATGTCAACAGGAGCGAGAAGATTTGAATAAATTAATGCATTATATAAATAACCAATGGGGAAACAAGTTACATGACTTCCTCGTGCGTCTTTCTGCCCCGTATGTTTTACTGTCATGCTAGGACATGATATATATTACCCCACTTTTAATTGTGAGCACACGTTTGAATACAAAAGTGCAAACAACAGCGCACGAAGAAATTTCTTTTATTCTAGTTAAATTCTAGGGACTAATGTTAAATGTATTGTATCCCAACTGTTCCATGATTTGACTGAAAATGTCTTTGCCTCTATCCACACTCTGACATTGTAAAATAATGCCAAACAGTTTCTGCTCTTGTATTTCTATATCAATATATCTTACCGTTAGCCACCAAAATTACTGCAGTGCAAACATCTGAAACAATTTAACAGCATATGGTAATGTAATGTTTCAAGAGGCTGCAAAAAAAAGCAAAGACTGCTACCTCAAAAATGTGCATTTGCATGTAATTGCTGGTTTGCTTTCCTTTATTTTACTTCATTTGTAGTCAGTGTGGAACACACACCCATGTGGTCATTTTTCTTCTGTTTGTCTATGATTAGGCACTATGTGACTGCTGCAATGATTTGCTCTCTTACTGTAAAAGCAGCCTCTTCGACTCTCGTCTTGGCTCCGGCAGATGCTCCCCGGCTCCCCCTGTTGGGAGACAGATGAAGCGTGTGACTCAACAGGGCTGTGTGAATGAGTGTGTGTGTGTTACACAATGCGTGGGACTACGGCTATCTGGTGGCGGAAGCTTGGATATTGGTGTATCCTGCGCTGGAAGGTGTCCTTGCCAAGCTGTGCGTGTGTTCATGTGAGTCTGTGGGCGAGTGTGTGTGGACACGAGGCTGTGGGCATGCTGCGCTGGCAGATGGCATTACTGCATTGCCGGGCCACCCTGGCTAACAGGGGGAGGACAGGGAGAAGGTGGGAAAGGAGGAGGAAATGGGATGTGAGTCAAAGACAGGGTGGGTGAAGATGATTGTAAAAATGAAAACAGCGGAGGGGGAGTAAGCAGTAGGTGAGGGAAAAAGTTGAACGGATGAGTTATTTTAGGGAAGATGAGGCTTTATGAGATGATGAATGAATCCATGATGAGGATGAGTGGAGGACAAGAGAGGAGGCAGTTCTTCAGAGCAATGCCAACTCTTCCTTCAGATTACTTCACATTAAAAACAATACTTCAATACTCCATTGTCATTATATTATCTATTGTTTAATAAGTTTGTTCTTCCAAGTCAGGTTCTGCGTTGGTCAGTTGCTAGCTGCGCTCCAGTTTGTATTATGTGCATATCTGTGTGTGTAAGTGTTGGCGTATGCTGCATGCCTGCTGGGCAGCAGGGCTGGGCCAGGTGTGGAGTGGGAGCAGTGGGAAGACTGGGAACAGTGGGCCTGTTAATTAGAGAGGGGTGATTAATGGGACAGCAGAGAAGGAGCACTGTGTTAGGGAGGAGAGATGAAGGAAGGTGGGAAGGTTGAGGGGAGAAGGCAGTTGGGGGTGGAGAGGGAGGAGGTAAACTGTTTGGGAAAGGGGGAATATCCCTTTAAAAATGCTGAAAAAAGAATTATCTACAAAGCCCAAGTTGAGGCCCTAAAGACACAATGAAAGCTGTCTAGTGTGCCATACTGTAAGTTGCATGAGATAGTGTCTATGCCTATGCATGTGAGTTTGTCTGCATCTTTGGTGACATCTGCCTTTGTATTGTGTGCGTTATTGAGATGTAAGAAGTGGCATTGTGACAAACACTCCTCAGGGGATGTGGCGTGTAAACACCAATCATTTGGCAGATGCGCTGTGAGCAAATTGGCAGTGTATTCCCCGCGGCCAAGCCACACACCATTATCAGGATTGAGACTAATCGTGTGCCGTCTCCCATATGAGGAGCAATTAATTCACAAGGTATCAAACTGCAAAAGAACAGAGCACAGAGTTAGAAAAGTATAGGAGACTGAGCAATGGAGAAGACAAGTGGGGATGTTTGTGAAGAAGAGGGTGAGGAAAAGAGTGAGGAGAAGTTTGAGCCTGGTTTGATTCATTTTTTCTGGGATCAAAACTCGCTGAAAAATAAATGCTGCTTTTAAATTTGCTTTCATGGTGAGTCGAAGAGTTCAAATCTTGTTTATAACGGGGATAAACTTTGTGCAAAGGCCAACAGGAAGGGGAATAAATGACAAATGAGGGAGGCATGATGGGAAAGTGGAGTGAGAGAGCAAGACAAAATTGACTTGAGAGAATGTTCTGTGAAGCAGCCCTACATTTATAAATGTATTTCCACAAAGATGTGACGTGATGATAGTTTTACACACTCTGTATTTCTACAAAGATGACACTTACAAGGAATCATTAATATGAGGTTTCCCCATTCTCACCTCAATCCAGTCTGGAGGCATTGTAGTAGAGAGCCCGCACAGCCAGACGCCAAGCCATTATTTCCAGTCTGATTGCTCTGCGGCCAGCGCGATTAAGGAGAAGACTAAAAGGTAATTTTTCACTATGATGGACAGAAGGAGAAAGAAAAGTAGAGCTGCTCTCGGTTTAATCTCCTACACATGGAGGGAGTGAGGGAGGGACAGCAGCAAGAGGAGGGAAGCCATCGTTTCCAGGGATACAATACCTAAATTAATCGTCGAGCCTGATGGCCTTTAGGATAAGATAAGTAGCATTATAATAAGGAAGGCCATATAAAAGACCAGACACAGCTGACAAGCCAAGAGAAACTATTCAAACACACTCTCTCTCTCATACACACACACGCACACATAATAAAGATTGGTCATTTAAGGTGCTTTATTATTGCGCTGGAAATAATTTCACCCCTTTACAGAGCAGTTTGTCCATCTGTGTGAAAAGAGACAGGACAAATGAGAGAGGAGACACGGAGGAGAGAATTATAGGTAAAGAACAACAAAGGGAGGCTTCTTGGAGCCAGAGAGACAGGAAAGAGTCAGAGCAAAAGATGTTTTTTAAGCTCTTGTAATTCATCACTTTGTCACAGGAGAGCCAGGTTGTGTACGCAATTCTAAGTGGTGATCACAGCTTCACAGAGGAGGTGTGGAGGGAGGCAAAGTAACACTTCACACTGTGCAAGAACTGTGTGTTTGTCAACTTTATAGAGAGATTTATTTCACATACCATAAACTGCCAGAGAGGATATGCTGAGACAAAAAGAAAAATGACAACTGACTGTAGTCATAAAGCAAAAAAAACAAAAGGTGCTGCCATTTATCAGCAGGTATTTACACTCCTGATGGTGTTTACAGACCACATCTGAAACACTTTTGCGATGTGTAAAACACTTCATGCACATACGGTACATAAAACCAGCAACTATAATTGGGTTTATTAAGTATCAGAAAAACGTGGAGAAAAATGTGCCAAACTATTTCCTAGAACCCACAGTGAAGTCTTAACATTTCATTGTTGGGTAGATCAAAGTCACTAAAAATAACAAATTCTATTTACAATGAAGTTGCGCAACTAAACAAATGTTAATCGCAATCAAAACTGTGGCTTCCCGCAATTAAATAAACATGATCGACAGTGATATTAACTGTTAAAAAAAATGTGCTCCACTCTTGTATGTAGACAAAATCACTTGGTATCAACAAATGTAACATTCGAGCACTTTTATTTCACCCTTTTCAAAATAATTTTTGGTCAAGCACCTGTCCAAGTTGGTAGCACTACAGTAACAGATTTGGGAAACTAGAGGCTTCTCGGTGCACATCTAGCTAGTATCTACTATAGCTCGCATGTGACACGTTTAGGGAACATCAATTAATTATAGTACCTATCTATAAGCAGATGTTCATCAAATAATGCGTTCTAAGGTAGTAATTTAGTTTATATTTTTGCCTCTAGGAGATGCACAGAATCCAAACGAATCTCAATATTAATCAAAATAATCTTGATTATTATTTTGATCATAATCATGCAGCTTTAAATTACAGCTAAAGACAAATCAGAAGCAACATAACCTGCCATTTGAAAAGCTGGAACCAGCAAATGTTAGACATTTTTCATTTGATTAATTGATTAGTTGACCAATTAGTAAATTTAATAAGAAGATCTGTACTGTATACAGCAGCAGTGTATTACACACATCCAGGAGAAATATGCATACACTGCATATCTTTTGACAAAATACTTAAATTCTAAACAATCCTTACTTATTAGTAGCTTAAAGTGATCAACTTCAAACTGGGTTAAGATGAATGAGTTGAGTAAGTTCTTTTTCAGATGATTGATTACAAGCCTTGACATCACTATGTGCTCTGCTCAGCAACCTCATTACTAGATATGCTTGAAATCAACTATATTTTGTTAATACATTAATATCTTTCATCACCAACAGATACCAACACCTTTCCTCTCAGTGCTGTCCTGGCAACTTAACTGGAGAAAGAGGTTTATCAGCTCGTCATGTCAATCTCTCTACCCCCTGCTTTGAGGTTTTTAGCCTGTGTGTGTTTGTTTGAGCACTTGTGAGCATCAGCATACTCTTGAATAGAGTCTGTCGGCTCGCTCGTAGTCCCAGTTTCGCCCCCATTGAGTGATTGTGAGCGTGTGTTTCCCGCAGAGCAAACATGTTAGTTCGTCTGTTCTCACAGTGGGCAAACAGCGAAGGGGGCTCATGAGCGCCGTTAATGGAGAGACGAAGGAGAGGGGTAACGGGTGGATTGTGGAGGCAGGACAGGAGTTAAGAGAGGGGATGGTGGTTATAATTTAATGTGGAGCAAGACGTGCATCAGTACTTAACGCAAGTGGTTACTGTGTGTCAAATATAATCAGTGAGCCGGTGCATGTGTGTTTGTGTTTGTGTAAGGGCCACGGGGCAACCTTGGAGAAACTTCACTAATTGCGACCACTGGGTTTTACCTGAGGGTCTTCTCTAACTAATATCATTAGCTAATCTGCTGTGTGTTGTCCCCCTTGCCCTCTCCGGAGTGCCCCACTCTAGTAACACAACCAGCGGCATCCACCGCCACCGCCCTGCCCCCCTTTAAAAGCCCCCGCTTATACCCCATGTCTGCTTCCCAGAGCCCAATGCAGACTGCTGAGTCCGGGCTTGTGCTTCTGGACGGGCCCTGCATCTGGGCTCCACTGACAAAGAAGATTAATACCTCAGACACACAAGCATGGGCAAACTCGCACACATTTTCGCGCCCACGCAGCAAGGTATCCTCGTGGATCCTCTTGAAATGCGCACAAACATGCATACTTCAACCTCAATCTAAACTAAAAACAGGCAATCTGCACATCCTACCTTCACACCACCCATACTCCCTCCTTCATCCTGCCTACGTTTCTCCAGGCTGTGGACCACTCCAAGTCTACCCCCCAATTTCACTCTCCTTTGCCCCCCACACCTCCACCCCAGATCCCACTTTAAATAGAATCTCCAGGCCACAGAAAAACAACTTTCTGCTGATGCGACTACTCCTTCATCCTTCCCATCTTCCTCCCACTCCCATCACACACCTATGGTTATGGAGAGTACGACCGGCTGAATATGAGCCCTGAGCTCTGTTGCAAACGTATCTGAGTTAGTTACCAGCATGCTACTGATGCCCCTTGCGGGGGAAAAAAGTCCACAAGGCAAACATGCTCTCACAAGTCTGTTTTCATTCAAAACCAACAGCAGTCAGATTGATCACTGGCTGAAAGAAAGAGCAGAACTACGAACAAGAAATACTGCACTAAATTTATCACTGTGACAGCAATAAAAAGCAGAAAGAAAAATCGGTCACTGGAAATTAAAAGTAATTTGTTTAATTTCTTTTTTTCTTTTTAAACATTTTTTAGAACAAAAGTTTCCACAACTGGCTGACACTGATAAAGTGACCGCCAATAGCTGGTCATAGTTAAACTGATAAAATGATGCCACCTGGCACAGTCCTCATGGGAAAGGTGAAAAGACAAACAAAGAAAAACTCTTGAAGAAACAGAGAAGAAAGGTTATTTCCAGATGTGAATTATTTCTATACCTCACCTCTGCATGTTCAAAGTGGAAACTCCCTGGCATTCCCCTGCGGGCTGCCAAATGTGTGGTTCGGCCCACATGCGAGTGGAACGAGGGGTGTCAAAGGGGCTAGAGGTGTTGACATAACCTCCTCCTCCAACATTCACCTGCTATGGCCTGCATGACTCAAGCACCACACCTGTGACTGGAGGCTAGGCGTTTGCATGGATTTGTATGACTTAAGAGTTAAAAAAAAAAAAAAATCGAAAGAATCACGAAAAAATCGTGCAACAGAAGGAAAAGATGAGGAGGAAAGAAAATGAGTGAGAGAGAAAGAAGGAAAGAGAGGCAACTGAATAGAAAAAATGTTTGACCATAGCATCAGAGCAAAGGATCAGATAAAAGAGTAATCGCTTAGACAGGAACGACTCCAGCACATCTCTGCCGAATGCCAAAACACTTCCCCGTGTCAGCACATTGGCCGCTTTTCAAAGAACAGAAAGAGAGCGACAGAGAGACCGAGACAGAGAGACCAACCAATAGGAGAGAATCTACAGCTGCACCACAACCAAAAGTGTTTGGAAAACGATGTAAAGGAAGAGGGAGAGGCTGCTGCCCTGGAGAAAGTGACGGTAACTGTTCAACCACAGAAGATGGTAAATTCAGGTGAGTGAAACTTAGCTTACAGCAACTTCCATAAGATGCTTCCCTGAGAAATCTCAGAGAGGAAACAAAGAACGCCTGGCCATTACATCAATTAAAAATGAGGAGAATCCAGAGATCTCCAGACGGAGAGGGAGATGAGCTGCTTGAAGGACATAGAGTGTGTTAAAAACAATGCACATTGTAAACAAGGTGTCACAAAAAATATCCAGGCAATTTTGTGCTTGACAGGGAGTGAAATGTATTTGTTTCAGCTTGGTTCGATCATTATAAAACAGAGAAATTGTCTTTGTGTCACGTTGTCTAAAACAGAGTGTATTCATTACAGCGTTTCAATAAATAATCACACATCCCTTCATAAATTTATTTGCTTAAAGAAATTATTTTGGTTTCCTGTAAGCAATAAAATCTTAAATGACAGAATTAGCAGGCTGATGCAGTGCCAGTTATCAATTGGATTCGATCGTTTTAATTCATGTGTCTTTTTGTAATCTACATTTAATGATTCATGTACCACAGAAAGGTGACATCGAAATAGCAACAAAAGTGGTTTAAGTGATTTGATATCAGGCTTTATAGCGTCCCTGAAAATATATCAAACTGTCTCTTAGGCTGTGTGTGTGTGAGGGGGAAAGGAGCAGAGAAAATAAAGGTAATATTATTTAAACAAAATAATAAAACACTTTCACCACGTAATTTTACCATGAGTCATATTTCAATATCAGAACATAAAGCGGAACATTTGTGAACATTATAAAAATGAATAACTACAGTAGGAAGTGTCATGATCAAACTTGTAATGTTGTTTGGGGTATATTGTAGGTGTATTCCTCCACTCGCTGAGCCCTATCGGACCAGCATTCCATGTCCTTATAAATAATTCATTTTTTAATCTGATTTCCCAGAGCGATTCTCAGTGTGTTAGTCACATATTCAATAACGGTGCACCGTGAATAATCTGGCTGTGTGTTTCTGTGATTTTTTTCCCCCCTATTTTCTGTGGAGGGGTGGGCTGGTCGGAGTCGGAAAGTGAGAAGAGAAGAGTCAGGCGCATCATCAGTCAACATCCCTACAAGATGACAATGAACAGATGCATGCAGTTCTGCTACACATCCATGTTTTAGGATTACCTGTCTCTCTCATCTGGAGCCTCAGCATCAGTGAAGTCTCTCCTTTCGCCTTCTCACAGCCACACATCTGGAGGGCCGGGGATGACTTGTTCAATGATTAAACAATTTCTCAGCTGACAGTGAGAGTAGGGAAGTCAGAAAAAAACTGCAAAATAAAATACAGAACTGTTGAAATATGTGCACCATAACAATGTTTTTTAAAAACGTTTGCATGAATATATTGTAGTTTGTCCTTTTCCTTTTGAAGAATACATTAACATTAGAAATCTAAATAAATAAATAAAAACACACACATAAGACATCTTATTTTCCATTGTTCTGATTTATTGTTCTAGGATTATTTCCAGTGTTCCTTCACAAAACCAGAAAAGTGGAAAACAAGACATATGATTTATAGTGGAATGAGATTTTTGGAAGGATTTGTCTTTAATAATGCAGGGCAAATATTTTTGGCAAAAAACAAGCTAAATATACTGTGGGATTTTTTTTCTTTCCTCAAAGTACCACAAACTTGAGAGTATGACACAAATATTTAGAATGGTGGAGGGGTGGAACTGCCTCACCATACCAATGCCACTGTCCTTTCCCTCATAGTGCCCTGGGTGCTGTTTCTTCCAGCCACACTGTCTGGCCACAAACACAGGCAAACATGCAACTGCAGTTCACCCAAGGCCTCATAAAACAGCAGACAATGATTTCAATGTGTTGCCATTTGTAGCTCTTTCAAAAACACGCATCTAATTTACAATCTCGATAATGTGATATTTTCTCAGCCGCAGGCAAGCGGGTACCACAATAATAGAGCCGGAGGTCAATGAAAGGGTTCGTATTTTGTCAATATGAATAAAAGAGTATGAATCACATGAAAGACACAGACGGAAAATTCCACAAGAAACTGCATCTCAACAGCGTACCACAGTGGAGAGATGTGCACGTGAATGCTGTGCTCCTAAGAGGGCAGCTAAATCACAGCACATCTCTGCTAAAGGCTGCATGATTAAATGACTAACCTAATATTAGTGATGTAACACAGAGTTAATAGTTTGGTTTTTTTTTCTTTCTACACAGTGCTCTGTTGAAACTGACACATCTCAAACTTCACGAATTGGTGATTATGTCTGTAGAAAAAGGTAGAGCAAAATGTTCCAAAATAAAGACAGAACTGGTGCATCTTGACAATTCAGAAACAGCCCAAACAAGACTAAAATTGTATCTTTCAAACAACCAATTAGTGCTTTCACTTGTGTCCACTCAGCAAGTTTGTTTATATTCGATGGTATTAAGTAACTAAATATGAAGTGATGGATGCGACGCCTGAAAAACCTTCATCTATTAACTCTATTATCGCGCAATACTTTGTAACTAAGAAACTTCACCTCTGACCAGCCAGTGTCATAAACAGAGACACAGAGTTAATGATAAAGATGTCTTGTGGCAGGATGTGGAGTGATTGCAACAAAGGAAAAGTTTGACAGACTGACAGGATCGCTGTCTGGACGGTGAGTGGACAGAGTGCACAACACTTTTACATGTGCATGCACTCACACATGAACACACACACACCTGGAACTGTAAGAAACCTCAACAGTTGGCTGGACAAACCTAGAGCACCCCCTAGTGTTATTTTTCCATAATCCACAAGGCAACAATGTCCAATAAGTTTTTGCTTTTGGTAATGCACATATGCTCACTGATCAGAATGTTGTAGGCCTAAGTGCAGCAACATAAAAACAGCATTAGGCCTTATATTAATCTTTTATGATGGCAAACTTCTTTTAAATTACAAACAAGATCACTATGTGTTTCCCTTTTAAAGAAACGGGGCTCCAATTGCAAATAAACTAAAAAAAAATAACATCTTTGTGGACTGTTATGAACTTTAAAAGCTGCTCAAGTCTTTTTTTTTTTTTTTGCAGCTTCACACAACATCACTCAATTTTCTTTTACTTTGGTAAATCCTGAGAGGTCAGACTTGGATGATTTAACATGCACTTCAACACAACACAACTTGTTTTTTGGGCAACAACATTTCTATAAATCAGTAGATTACAACATCCCAGACGAAGGCTGACCTGAGGTCTTTCTCTCAGGCGAGCAGGCAAAGATCCCAGAGTAATTTTGGAGGGTTGAATGTGATCTGAGGCATTGCCCGGCATCCAAAGCAAATCCTTGGCCAAAGCCTAATGTTTGTTTCCATCCAGGCTCACGTAAGTTTTGTGATTAAAAAGGGAGATATGAGAGCCGAGGCGTTTCTGCAATCTTGCACATCCTAATTTGGTACTCGGGGAGTTAACACACCTGCCAGCTTCCTGCTGACGAGGGTGATTTCTCAACTGTTTGTGCGTCAGTTTAAGGAAAGGTGAAGACAGTGAGAAAGGGAGAGAAGTCCGTGTTGGGCAAGACAGAGCAAACACACAGACACACATCAGCCACAGATCTCTGGCTGCTGCCAATAAGAGGCAATCCTAACATGTGAAAATGTTGACTGCTTGATGATTGATGGTGGTTATTTGTGGCTTTCTAATCCTCCTCCTTTGCCTCCGCTCCCCCTTTTTCCTCCTCTTTCTTCGCCTTCCTCCTCCTCCTGTTCTCTCATCTTTGTGCCGTTGGCCCCCTAGACAATGTGAAGATGATTAATAATGTGTAATGTTGTGTAAGCAGCCTGCTGCCCATCATTCCCACCTCATCGGACATTTTTCAAAACCTGAAGTCGGATGACATACACGTGCCCTCTATAAACCCCTGAGTTCACATTTCAAACTCCGGACACAAACCACATCTAAATTAAATAACGGTATTCCAATAAAATAAAAACTTACGTGCACCCTTATACACATTATATTTCAGACAAAAATCTAAAGTGTGCAAGACTTTTGGTCGGAAAAACTTAATTTTTCATTATGTACATCTATATTTAGATGTTATGGGGAAGACATAAATAAAGATGTGAATACGGAGACAAATGAATAAGTGGCAGTGTTGCTCTCAGTGTGTGCTATTACTGCCACGCTGCCATTTCCCCATCCATCACTCGCTAACACTGTGCATCTGAGTGTGTGTGGAGGAGGAAGAGGAGAATAAGGAGAGAGGAAGAAGAGAGGACATCAGAGGCCACAGTGCAAGTTCCTCATCCATCATTCTGTAAGACCAAACTTTAGAAGCAAAGGAAAGGGAGAGGGGAAAGGCAGAGAGGAGATGTTTTCTCAGAATGATTCCTTCCTTCCTTCCACTTTTCCTGAAGTAATCAATGAGGCAAAACCATGTCCTCGATGTTTCAACAGCACAGCCAGGAATTCCTCGGTTTCTTTGACTCACCCTCTTCGGCCAGCAATTGTCCTCTTTTCAGCCGGACTTTCTACTCTGTTCTTCCTCTGGCTGGTCTACAGACAGACGGGGGGGAAGGGTCACAGAGAGAGGAGAGGAGGGATGGGGGGGGGGGGGGGGGACAAGACAGGGCCTTTAGTCGAGAGATCATTGCCTTTACATTATTAATGTATGTCCAAACCACAAAGGACATTCACAGACAATGAGGAAAAGAGTGACTGCTTCTCTGCTATCTGTACTAAAACTTACAGAGAAGGCAGATTTCTCGATTAAAATATATGGTGTGTGTCCTAAAGGATTCCAAAAGAACACTACCGAGTAAGGAGTTCAATGAAATATTTTAAACGATATCTACACAATTGTAATATTAGGGCTGGGTATTCAACTTCATTTTGGTCTACAAAGAGCAGAGAAATTGATGTTTGGCCACATTTGTAAGTTTATTCTTCAGTTGCAAAGTCGTAATTTAAAATTTTGCAATTTTGGTATAGTTCATTTCTTGCCGACTGTGTTAAGATAAAATGTAACAAATATGAAGTTTTTTTTTGTTAAATTACAAAAATTAAATAAATTGTAATATTATGCTTACTTTTTAAACTACTAATACTACATATTTGTTGAACATAAATATATAAGTTACAAAGGAATTTTCAAGATACATTTCATGTATTTATCAAAAGAAAATTACATTTTCAACAAAAGTTTCGGGATTACACAAAAACAAAGTCAAGAAAGATTTTAAACAAATGTAAACAAGTGTGTCAGCATGTGTCTGAATGTGTATATGCAAAGCATAAAGCAGGTTTGGCAGACACTTTGGTGAAGCTGTGAGCATAATTAAGGAGTGTGCTGTGTGTTTCATTAAATGCTCAATATATCTTGTGTTTTCTGGATCATTTAAGCCCCATTACAGAACAGTGGCACTGCTTTAATTTCTAAAGTGCCTTTCAAAGGCATCACCTCAGGCGCTTATTTCTGCTCTCTCTCCCACACACACACACACACACACACACACACACACACACACACACACACACACACACACACACACACACACACACACACACACACACACACACACACACACACACACACACACACACACACACACACACACACACACACACACACACACACACACACACACACACACACACACACACACACACACACACACACACACACACCTGCATCATGTACACACTTGAACACATTTGTGCTAACATGCAAGAAATGCGGGTGCCCACACACCTGCATTTGTACCTACAAAAAAAAAAAATACACCGAGTATTGTTATATTTCTTTTGTTCTCCACACTGTGTCTGCTTTTGCCCCTCTGTGTATCTTTGTAACAGATGACAGCAGCCTTGCAGTGGCTGGGGCCGCTGTCTTGGCTGCCAGAGCCATTTGACTTGCCAGCTTGGCCGAAGGATGAACCCCAGGACTAACTGGTGCCAAGGTCAGATTCTCTGAGTGTGTGTTTGTGTGTACACAGGAATGCATTTGTCCATTTAGTTCAAGGTGTTAGAGCTGATGAAGTCTGCTTGGTTACAGTATATTCACTGTACTAGACATTCCAGGAAAAATCCTCCTGTGCATTTGCAAATTTGATCTTTAGTGCTTGCATGTGAAGGTATGTGAGAAGCGTCTGCTGAGCCAGCTGTAGATTGAAGGGAGGTGGAGGTAAGGGGAGTGTTGTTCAGAGCAATTGATACATTGCGAATAGAGTGGGCTTCCTGTCCGGGTTTTGTGGCTAAGGTGCTAAACGCTTCGGGAAACCAGATACACTTGCACATCCTCTAAAGAGATAAAGGGACAGTGTGGAAAGGTGGGGGAACATGAGGGCTGAAAGGGGTAAGAGAAAGGCAGAGAAAGATACATGCGCTCTGAGGTATGATTGCAGCGCTCCTATACCTTCAGATAATCTAAGATTATTCAAACTTGGCACGACAGCAGCAGTGATGGCGGTTTGAAGTCAGAGAAGGGTTCATTTCTCGGAGAATGCCTTTGTCGTTTGTTCTCCTCCTCTCTAATGAGATGGAATGTGGCTAAATTAGCAGCTGAGAGGCAAAGCTTCATTTACAAGACAATCAAATGATCCTTTACAAAACACACTCAATATGCATTAGATGTCGGCTTTGTGAATATAGGATGGCCTCCTTATGCACTCAAATGAGGAGGGGGGAGTATTTGGGTGTTGCGCGGTGGTGAAAAATGCCGAACTGAAATCATCCATCACAATGCAATAAAAAGGCCTGCAGCGCTTTGAGTGGGTGGGACGAGTGAGATGTTTGTATTGGCCCACTGGGTTTCCCTCTGTGAAGGAGGGAATGTGTAAATGAACGTGTAAATGTTAAAAAATGTTCTTTTTATTAGACGAATTGCATCATTAAATCACATTATAAAAACAAAAAATGCACCATTAATTTCCTTCCCAAACAGCCATAAGTACATGTCTCTGTCCCTATCTCCGTGTACCCCCATGGGGCGTCAAAAGCTATTCCATTCCATTATACAGATCAGTCTGGTTGGGGAGATCTATAGACATGTTTGGGAATGGATGAGTCAGAAGGCAAAAAAAAAATAAAAAAACTTTCTATTTGTGTGTAGGCTTGTTTCTCTGCCTACTAGTCAAACAGACATGCCAGCAAACAGGTAGTGTCTCCTTTCCACTTTTTGCCCTTCTTCCATCAGGACATGAAAGGTAGCATGAATAATAGATGAGGGAGGTGATGAGATCAATCAGAGGCTATCAGTCTGGGAGATAGGAGTGGACAGAGTAGGATGTAGATCTGCACTGGACTAGAACAGCAGGCCTGCTGTCAAAGATAGCAGGAAGAGTTGGAGATAAGCACTGATCTATAGAACATGAGAATGACTTGATGACTGGTGAGTCCAAATATATGTACAGAGCAGAATGAGAAACATCTCATTGTAAGCCTGCATTCACAGCTATCCCTGCATGCATTGACCTCCTGCACCGCTGCATCTTACATCTGTGACAATGCCACCGCAGTATGACGAATGCAAACAAAAGGTTCACCTATTTATCACTGTACAGGGCAGGGTGGGGATAATTACACAACTGTGAAAATTATGACATTCTGTTGTTCTGTTTGTCCTCTAAGAGATTACAGTGCTGAGGATGAAGGTGTAGCAGCGAAAAAATATCTTTACAGCATTTTTTTCTTAAGGGGTGCACAAAGGCTAGGAGACAGAAAAAAACAGACCCACAAACACACACGAATGCAGTTTGCGTCCCAACCACCTATACCTCGTCTCTGCTCGCAGGCATGATTAATCCAGTGCAGAGCAGGACGATTTTGACCCTAAACAGAAAAGTCCTGTTGAGGCTGCAAGAGGCACTGATTTATGTAGGTACCAGTCCATCCACATTAATTATCCCCATGCAGGTGCAGGCCCAAATTTCTCATTCCGCAGCTGTAGCCATGTGCTGTGATACACTCAAATAAACACACACATGCACGCACAAATAAATAAATAAGGCAAGCACATGCAGCCTGCCCCCATTGTCTTGCCAGGCTGTACTTATGGTGTCTGGGTGGCACAGAGAACACTGGCCGTCACTGCGTTGAAGGATTGTGCACCCAGATTTAGCACAAACGCAAATAACAAACCAACTGCAAACACAAAGAGGCACGCAGACAGAGTTTGTCCTGAAACTCTGTCTCTGGCAGCACATGTTTTCCTGCTTCCACTTCTTCTGTTTTCCTTCCTCACACCATACTAGTTAGTCTTGGATTTTAGTAGCCATATCACTGAGGAAGAATGCTCCATTAGAAGTAAATGTTCTGCAATAAAAAATACATTTTATGTTTAATCAAACAAATTTTAAAGCTTTAACTGACCTACAGGGACCACAAGTATAAATCCTCTTTCTAAAGGTCGAGTGAGATTATTGCTTTGGCCAATAGAATCTAATGTAGAATCATTATTATAATGTTCTAGATGGTCCAGGTTGGTGCTACATCTTATTACTAAAAAAGCAAACTACAGCTATCTGCTAAGATTTGGTATGTTGTGTTTTCAATGTTAAATCTTAATATGAAACCCAAGCAGCAAACACAGCTGTCAAATAATTGTTATGGAAGCAACAGCTACAGCTGTTGACTATGAAACATACTTGAGTAAAATTATGCAATGCACTGTGCAGCTTTGGGATCTGAGCAACTCCCTTCGCTTTCTACCTAAACCTTATCCACAAAAACTGAAATAGGCAGTGCTGCTCCTCTATTTCTTTCCTGTTTGCTGGTTTTGTTGAAGTTATTGTCCCCAGGTGACACCAGGCTTGGAATTCCACCTGTGTTTGTGTCTGTGTGGGCGTCTGTGTGGGACAAGCAGCTCCACCACTGTGCTTCCCACCCCTGTGCTTCCCCTAGCAGAACTAGCAGTGTGTGATGTGTCACTGAGAGCTCCTCTCATTATGGCCTACATTAGCACCCTACCTCGCCCTGATTACTCCCCCGCTGAGCTCAACTCCACAGTGCAAGTGTGTTTCCGTGTGTGTGTGTGTGTGTGTGTGTGTGTGTGTGTGTGTGTGTGTGTCTGTGAGAGAGAGCCAGAAAGGGAGTGAAAATGAAAGAGAGACCTTTCTCCTCTTTAGGGTGAACAGTGTCTCTTCATCCCAGTGACAGCTTCCTCATTTCTCTAATACAAATGGCTGCCAGTGCAGGTCGGCATGCATCAGAAGCTTGGGAGTGGGCCCCATCACTGCTCCTCTGTCGATCTCATTTATTACCCAGTTTGTTTGCACTCTTATCCGCGGCCTTGCCCTGCCAGCCCATCCATCAACACACCGACACACTCAGGCGCACACATACACATCTGCCCACTGACTGACAGTACCTTGTATTCCCCGGGCATGAGACACACATGCTGCTTTAACATTTGCATGAGTCCTCTTACACTAGACTCTGTACTTGCGTTTGCAGCTCTAACCACGCACACTTACATGTGTAGTTCAAATGGTGACTACTCCCACGCTTCTTTTGCTGTCAAACCACTTCATCAATGCCATCTATTCTTGAGCTCTATTTCTTTCTCTGCTCTCATTGTCATACTAAAAACACTTTCCCCTCGTCACAAATCCCCAAGAGGACAAATGTGTATAGGAGTGTGGCATTGGTCAAATCTTCACTCTTCAATATCCATCAATATGCATGATCTGATTTATCAATCAATACCTTCGAGAATGCCAGGGTATAGTCTGTGCTATCCCTTGGGGTTTGGGGGATCTGTGATTACAATGCATTTAACAGAGGAAAAGTGAGTGTAAACAAGCTCAGCACAACAGAAAAACATTTAATTGGAAAAATATGACTAGAAGAGATGCAGTGATTGTCTTCAAAGAGAGTTTTGAAGGCAAAAGTGACTGTAGAGCATTGCTTTTCATACACATAAACCCAAAAATAATTCATTTTGAAGTTGTACAACAATAAAAACCTTTTTTAATCTAAAACTGACAGCAGTGTTCTGGCGGCACGATTCACCAGAATATTTAAAGGAGCTTTGCATGGCACAGCAAAGTGATGCAACTTAGTAAGTCTATCAAGTCTAGCATAAATAAGCACACACATGTATAAAAATTAAATTGTGAAATAAGCAAACACACACTTTTCATGATTATAAAATACTATTCCATCTTGCTTATTTTTGCAATAGATGTATAATTGATGTTTTGTGAAAATTAGCAGATTTGAAAACTGCCATTATGAAATAAAGCGTCTATGGGCAAAACCAGCATTTTCAAATAAACAAAAATCTGATCTTTCTGCAGTCTGTTGAGTTGACAAACATTTGATTTCAAATAGAAGCTTTTAACATCACTTTTTAAAAAAAAATTATTTAATCCTATCAAAATTGCATGTTGAATTCACTAATTTATTAGCCTAGCCGCGCTAGACAACCCACGGCAACGAATTTAATTCTCTGCCAGGGTGGGTCTAGTTACCCTCCATAAGGCTTGAGGCTGGATTCTCCTAAAACTGGCCGGACCAATCACCATGAAGTGTAGAGTCAGAAGGCGGGCGTAAAGAAGTGACGACAGAGGCGTGACGATTCTGACAGAAACAACCGGCGCACAATAAACAGTTATCTTTCGACTCGGCTTTGGCCACAGCCCTTAAAGATTTGAAGCTAAAATTCAACTTGAAAGATAAACAAAGGACGGCACTTAAGTGTTTCATTGAGAAGAAAGACGTATTTGGACTTATGCCGACGGGATATGGCAAATCGGTTGGCTCCGCGGCTCTGCTGGTTGGGAAGCTAATGGGACTTAGCCACACAATCCGCCGGTGCTCTCGGAACTACGTCAGCCTATTCGTTGCGTTGATTGGTTGTATACCTACCCAATTGCTGCAGAGGGATTTGACAGACAACCTTTTAGCCCGCCTCCCTCCCTGTCGAGCTTCCCTAGACCCTTGTGCCGTCAGAAACATGGGATCTAGCATGGCTAGGCTACTAATTTATTGCAAATCCTTTCAAATCTTTGACTGAATCTTCTATTTACATTGCAACTTTTGAAAGTTCACAAAACAAAAACAAAAGATCTAGGTAAAATCTGTATGTAAAAGATAGACAAGTTTGAGTGGCAGCCTCAAAGAAAAATTTCAAAAAATATTCAATATATACAGTAAAATAAATATATGCACAGCATTTAAAGTTACCTAAATATACGTTTACATGTTAATATAACAGTACTGAGTTTGGCACACTTTAGTTTCCAACAGCTTACTTCCAAATACTGAAGGTCCTGTTTCAAATCAGCCGATAGCTTTACAAGACGTGAATTCTGATTTTGTTGGAACAACAGAATCACTGGTTATACAGCTTTGCTGCAAAGCAATGCTCCGATTACCTCATAAACAAAAGAAAGAACAAACAGCGGTGTTACAGAGTCCGTTGTAGCCCTTGCAAAGTGGCACAAGCCCACAATAAAAATGCATTTTGGACCACCATCAAAATTATATCACTAAATTAATGTTAGTAATATACAGCTGATCTGACCTGCTGTTAATCATGTTAAACAGCAACATTAATGAGGGAAGCTGCTGCCTGAATATTTTGTATATTGACCTTTGCTATTACGAGTGCCACAACTCAAGTCAAATGCACTGGTGTGTATAAATTATTTGTCATATTTATACATAAGTAGCTTGTAATGTTTGTACTGTAGAGCCCTGCTGTATTTCATGGATTGAAATAATAATCAGCAGAATAATTTATCATTTGCAACTCTAATGCGAAAGATTCTGCAAGAAGGCAGAGTGGATTTTTGATAAACTGTGTAATTAAGACAGACCAAACTATTACTGATAAGACCAAACTAATGCCAAAATCAGGACTAAAACTGATGAACCATGAGTGATGACAGTCTGTCATATGCACATGCTCACGGCATCTCCTGCATCAGACAGCACTAAAACTACAGCATAGATTTCTCACTGTCTCAAGGTCTCATCTGTGAAAAAAAAAAAAACCCACCACCTTCCTGTAAAATGCTACTTCACTAAAACCATACTTTCCTTTCCCAGGGATAGATCAGCCGGAAATAATCAATACTGGTAATTATGTTTACTGGAGGTCTCAGTTTAACTGGCAGTTTAAGTGGGAAATGTTTTTAAAATAAATGTTAATGTTTGAGTAAAACAATTCCCAGTACCATGCCGGTAAAAACTCTGTGGCACCTCATAGCCGTTTAAAAGTATTCTTCTTAATATTGCTTTATGCAAACTGAACACAAACAGGTAGATCAAAAATACTAATCTGCTTTATTATGCAATAAGATATGTTTGCACTCAAACCAACCACTGGGTGTACACACACACACACACACACACAGCATGTTTTGGGGGCCAGCTGCCAGCAAATGAAGGATCTCCTTCCCAATTCACTTGTTATTGTGCTGTCTGGGTGACAAGTATACCTATAGAGTGAGTATTTATTTCCGGAATGTTTTGTTCCGTTTTCCTGCAATGATGAATGTTTCTTTTATAAATCCATCGCCAGGCCTTTTAAACCATAAACAATATTTCTCCAGCCCAGATTCCTTGTGCAGCAGTCTTGGGGAACCTTGAGATTTCCAGGCTCTGATTTAATGGCTCGTAATTCTTGAAAGGCAATCCTTCTTCGCCCTCCGACGCTCAGATGCACCATCGTTCCGGCAGCCCACCACGCCACGGCCTCTGCTCCCCTTTTAGATCCCCAGGCCAGTCCAACGCCAGTTAAAACTATTCAGCTGGAAACAGCATCGTGCCCCTTCTGCCACTGGCACTTGATTATCTGCTATGTGCTGACAGGACAGGGCTTCCCGTTCAAGTTTTTGTAGATGTGCGAGTAACGTTACTGAGACAGGTTTGCGCTGAGGTGTGTTTTCAGGATCAGTGGCAGCAAGAAGATGTCATCATATCACATCATGTTCCAAGTATATCTCGTATTCTCCTCGGTTTGTAATACTAATGAAAAATATGCTACTTAACAGCCTACAGTGAGAGTGGCACCTGGCCAGTTTAATGATTATAAGAGAGACACCACTGCTCTTAGGAAATTTAGTCAGCCTTTATTACTCTGATGGACTTTGTTTCTTGTGTGAATATGAGGACTGAAAGAAAACAGCAAAGTTTCTAATTCAGAATATCAAGGCGCAGTTACTGTCCAAAAAACAAAACTTTAGGCCTGCATGCAGACACCAGTAAGCCTTTGCTATGACACAGGATTTTTTACGAGACTCACAAGCTCATGTTGATGAAGAAACAAAAAGTTAGACTTCAGTTTACAAGGGCAACCATCAGTTAAATGCAGTAGATGTAATAATATAGCAAGTGCATAATTGCACTGGTAACCATAAAGGAAGTGTCTGGATAATATTTGCAGGGTGGCTGAGTTTTCAGAGGCCAAAAAGGTAAAAGGTACTAAAATATTACACTTTAATTTTTGCATTTGGCTAAGAGATGAGCTATTTAAAGTGTTTTAGATGCCTGCAATACTATCAAGATGCCTGCTGTTTAAGATACAATAGGCATTCATAAAAAAGCAGGAGGGACAGACTGCCTTGAAAATGTCTTACGATACACAACTCAACTTGGCACCACAACTTTGTACAGCATCTCAGAAATTAATCACTTCATGGTTTGTAATATTATACAATGAAAGAATGTAAATACAATTTATTTAAAACTACACTTGAGCTTTACCATCTTTCTGTGTGTCCTCCAGAGAAAGTTGCGCTGATTTTAAAGTGTGCCATAAATGTACCTCTGCAAGTCAACTAAGTACAAGGGAAAAACAACAGCAAGTTAAAAAAGCAATCATTAAGCTGGTATCTCTAATTGTGTTCCTTCCTCTCCTCATGTATAATCCCTGGTTCCTCGCTTTGCCTTCATTAACAATGGATGAATTAATTAGAAACCTTCACAGGATTTCTGCACAGTGAACCCAGGAGATAAAACGCATCCTATTCCTCAGACCTGCTCCTTTCCTTCCATTTTCTTTTTTCCGCTCTCTCCTCCCTCTGCTCTTAATTGTATTGTTTGCTTGTTGTGTCGATAGCAGGATTAATTTCACTATAGATCAGGATTATTGACCTTCTCGTCAATGTTATTTCATTTCTGTAAGGTGCTAATTATAGGGAACAGGGGAAAGCAAATTGCACTGTAACTTGCCTCACTTGCTTTCCAATAAAACAGAGTGAAAACAACATTAATTTCTTCTTAGCCACTATCCTTGGGAAGGTAAATTCAAACGCTATGTCACTATCTCTCTATGACATCTAGTGGGACATTGTTAATGACTGTTGTATTTGATTGGTTAGCTTTATGTTTAAAGCACTGTTGACTACTCTGACCCATTCCTCTCCACTAAATGCCAATCTTGTCACACTCGCTGCTCTTTTCTTGATTCTCTCACTTCATTTCAGAGAGGGGGAGGGCACAGTTCATAAACAATTAACCGGCTGGATAAGTGATACACTCAAGCGCTAACAGACCTGAAAAACATTGCGTTATAAATTCTGGTAATTGACTGGAGGGAGGTGAGCATCAGGCCACTGAGACTGAGCAGGCTGCATCGAATACGAGGCCGTTGGCACTTTTGCACAATTAACATCTCATAAAAGGTGAGACAGGGCACGGTTTTTTGAAAGGAAAGGATGTAGGCAAGGGGATAAAGGTCTTTGAATAGACAATTACAGCCGACAAATCAAAAAAGGTCTACACGTTCAGTAATTTGCCACCATTATGTCCGTTTTGTGATTGCATCTACTTCCAAAGGTCTACCCAAGTACAGCGAGCCCTAAGACCCTCTTATCCACCCTTTTCTCCCTCTCTCCACCCCTCCCTTCTCCCACAGTCCTCTAATGAACTGAAAGGTCAGAGCACTAATAAAACTATTAGCAGAAATGAATCTCTCAGATGTGTTAATGCACTTTTAATTCCTGTTAGCAAATTTCATCCCCCAGCAGTTTGCTGCCCGCTAATGAGAAATAAAACGCCCCGCTCTAGGGAAGGGGGATGGGGGAATGGGTCGATGCTCCGGCTACTCCACAGCAGACTCCATACGCACACACACAAGTCATATACACTAACATTGCACCTTACACACACCCTGGATGAGCTGGATGTTATTCACGGACTGAGGCCTGTTTTCAGCCCTGTGATTCTGCAGGGTTAATTAAAGAGCACATCTCCATCTGTTCTCATTCAGCCTAAGCTCAGTCTCTCCCCGTCAAGCGCACAAGACAGTCACACACACACACAGACTCGCAACTAGTTTTACTCCTCTGTCGCTCTTTGTCATCAGCAGACAGGCAAGAAACTTTACAGTACAGTGTTGACAGGGACACAGATAAACATGCTCTGACTTAAAGGCATCATCTGGCCTCTCACACAGCTTGTCTCCTGACCTGACTAATGAGCTACAGACGGAGCTTGACCCCGATGTCTCGAAACCACCAGAGAATATCAAGCCATTGTAGGAAATATGTTCTCTAGGTTTGTGTAAATGTGTTTGTCAGCCCGCTGTCACATGTGACCCTTCGAGGAAGTCAAGGTTCAGAGTGTTTTGGGAGCAGACTTTTTCCACTTTCGAGGTGCATATGCAAGTGGAAAAAGGAAATTCCAGCAACTCGGCCATTAGTGAATAATTAATGTTTTACTGTTCTTAGAACTGCAAGTAAGAAGAATATGTAGTGCAGCATTATCAGTCAAGAATTGTGATGCACAGAATTAACCAAAAATTTCTGAATATTTTTTAAATAGTCTACAAAATCTGGAAAAAATACACATGTACAAATGTATAATGTCTTACCAGAGTGCAAAATCATGACAAAATTTCTTATGCTGTCTGCAAAAACTTTTAATAGAGATGTTAAGTTCAGAAAAATAAAGCTTAAATCAGATGAAGACATCTTATAAAGAACTATTCTTGTGAATTTTTGTGGAAAGAATAAAACTTTCTCAGGACAGAGCGGACAGAAATTTAATGAAAGAATAAATAAAACATCTATGAAGTAATAACTATGCTGTACATGCCAGGGGAATACAGAGTCTCCAGTTTTACCAGCTGAAACCTTGATGGCACTTTTGACACATTTGTTAAAATACTCATAGGAAAACATCCATTTTCTTTTATAAATATACATAGAGAGAAAACACACAAAAAAATGTAAGCACGAGAAAGAATAGAAAGGCCCAGAGGGGAGGGGTAGAGACATTCTATTACCAAACTAAGCCTTTTAATCAATAAAGAGATAAAAGATATTTTAATCAAAGACATATTTCCTTGTTTGTCTAATGCTTCTGCCGCCACCGTGCACATAATCTTTAAATGCTGAAAAGGATGCATAATGCTCTCCCAGAGAGCCACTCATCCATATAAACACAAAACAGGAGCAGTCAGCAGAAACACACACCAGCCCAGCCCAGCTCACAGACACTCCATAGACGCCAAATTACATTAGGATGGGCATATTAAGGGGAATTGCATCCTGTAAACTAGAATATTATTTTTGCACACAAATACATCGCTTATGCACACACACACACAAATCATTTTTCAACATCATATTCCCCAGCCTTGTGCTCGCTATTCGGTAACAGATCCATATTGTTTTGTGCATGTGCATGAACACACACACACACGCAAACCATAAACACAAAGCATGGTGCTATTAGTGTGAGGGCTGTTTGTCGGACATGCAGGCATCCGCTAGCCGTTGCTAAAGCGTCCCAATGAGATTATGGGGGTAACCGGAACCCTTGCAGGCCCACTGAACTGAGCTCACACCGGGATAACAAGTCCAGAGGTGGTGGGCCGGCTGGATCAGGTTCCAGGAGCTAATGGGTCAAATACCAACTGACACTTAATTGAGTGATAAAGTGTTTGCATTTAGGTGTATGTGTGTGTGTGGGTGAGTGAATACGTATGTTTTCTGTGCAGCTAATCTACCTTTGCATTCCTGTAAGAGAAGACGTTTTTTGAGGTTTTTTGATACAAAGCAACAAGACGTGTGTGCATGTGTGTGTCTGGGCGTGTGTATGGTCCAGACCGAGACACTACTTAGAGTGCATCAGAGTTTTCACATGTCTGAGCACCAGGGAGCAAACAGCAGCTCCAGTAATAGTGATTCATGCTTTCCGTCAGTCCCCCGGACAGGCTGGGTTCGATCCCCTGCTCAGTGCGCTGTAGCGGCAGTAACAGCAGCCGAGGCAGACGCAGGACCACGGACATCATCATAACTGCTGAGGGAGTGCTGGGCGGCTGACATATTGATCGACCCTCAGTTAGAAGATTTGATAGATTGACCTCAGACTCTTGACTTTAAACAGTAAAACAAGGAGGGCAAATCAAAAAGTCAGAGAAACAATTGAGATCAAATAGCGAAACCAGTAAATGAGATTGTATATTCACTTCATTAAGAACTAAACATTTTTTTGTTGATTGTTTTGCCTGTTATTTTTACAATTAACAAATGTAACCTTTAGTCTAAAACTACATCAATTTTCCAGAATGACATTCTAATAATTTTTGCACATCAATTTTCCAACAACCAAAGATTTTCAAGTTAGTATAGCATAAGTTAAGCAGCAAAACTAATTTTTTGAGAAAGTGAATGTAAATGTAGATTTTTTTACCCTCTATTAATTATGCTCTAAATTAAGTACTTACTGTGATGTTGGTAATTTTCTATCCATCAACTAATTAATTAACTGAATAATTGTTTCAGCTGTTACTGACATTCCTTCATCTTCACCAGCCTTCAGGTTATGAATAACTTAATTTTTCATGCCAACAGCCCACTATTATGACAACATAAATCTCATCTAATGACCAGAGTGAATATTTTTTCATATGAAGAAAGCAAAAAGACAATATAATATCCATGAGGCATCCCCTCATCCCTGCCCCCATATCCACAGCCCGCAGGACTAGCAACTCATCAGACGGTCAGACTAAGCCTTATCCCCAGCCTCCTTTGGGCCCTGAGGGGCTCAGAGGCCGGAAGGACCAGAGAGGGTACGATCTCTCACTAACGATGGAGGAAACCATGTCCAGTCGGCTGGAGCCTGAGATGGAACAGAAGACCCTGCACCATTGTTCTGCCAACACGCTGACAGCCGGTGATTTAGGACCAGGGCTGCCCAGGAGCGTTAGGGGAGGGACAGGAGCAAGGGAGGTCAGAGAGAGGCTCCACAGGCACCCTTCAACAATCCTACCAGAATCCCTCCATCCATGAGATGGCAGAATGAATCATGGCTGACCCAGCGCGAGACCTGGCCGGGGCCTGGCCTCTCTCCACCACCCCCTATCCCCTCCATCGACCCCCTCCTCTCTCTGGACAAACATGACAAATCTGGTGTTTATTTACTTAAAAAGACCTGGAGAAAGAGCAAAGGGGGCAGATAAAAAACTGTGTAAAATCAATACAGAGTTACATAGTAGTCCCTGGCCTACTGCTAATCTTTCTTGTCTGAGGAGCGGAAGAAACCCAAAGTCAAGCTTAATAAGGACCCCAGGTGGAAATGGGACGCAGGTGGCTTCAGTTACCTGCACACAACTGGAGGGAAATGTGGAAAAAAAGGCCACTGGTACAAAACACACCCACAATATTCTTTACTATATGTAATAAATGACTACCAAATAGGGATTTCATTGGCACTGTTCATTTTTATTGACTATGATAATCTGGATGAGTTCGACATGCTGAACACTGAATAGTGACATAAAACTAAAAACACAACAGCCAAAGTCTAAGCTGTGGGTGATGTATGTGCTTAGCCGGAGACATGCAAGATAAAATTGGTCTCCAAGTTTGAGTCCAGACAGCGAGCATTGAATCTACAGAGCCTCTGCTCTCGCCATATGACAGGGAGAAAACAGATAAGGCTTGCTCTCAGGGGAGAGGGAGGGTGGCCATCAAGCCAACCCCCTAAAAAGAAATAGCAGCGGTGAGCTGTCAAGGTTTCTGTCATATCCTACATCACGTCAGCCGCCCATTCCATCCCATCTCTGGCAAACCATGCAGACTGCTACGGCCAAGGATGAAAGTGCTGGAAAATGGGAGTCATTGTAAACCATTTTCTGCCCTGGAGCCCCCACCAACACCACCATCCCCTCCATCTCCACCCCTCTTCTTCCCGACTGCTCTTGAAGACAAATGGGTCCAGGGCAATGACAGAGTGCCTGGTCCACAAATCACCAGCGGCCGGTCTGCTCGTCCACTGCTTCCTCTTCCCCCGCTGCATCCCCCCTTCACCCAACCTCGCCCCTCCCCATTCCCGGCCCCTCCATTAGTCATGTGCACGCGGGCAGCAGCCAGCAGCTGTAATTAGACAAGGACAAATCGCCAGCCGCGGACACGGACGAGTCCGGTCGCTAAATAAGGGCCTGTTTCCATACTGAAGGGTGGGCGGCAAGTAGGGCCAAGGAGAGGACTGGGGTGTCAGAAAGAGAAGCAGTGAAGGGTTGGCACTGTCCAATACACCCTACGATTTTCTTGGCCTGGCAGCTCACTTGTAATCAAACAGACCCATGACTTGAACCTACCTCTAACCCTGTATACACCAAACTAAACCTCAACACCACTGTAGGCCTCAACACCAGCCCCAATTCAGACATGGTCGCATTCATGTTAAGATTGGTCTTCGCTTCTCTTCTTTCTCACACTACGGTTTGAAATAAAAAAGACTTACGATATTATTTCGGTGTACTTGAGTTGGGAAGGCTATCAAAACGTCAGATATTAATTTCATGACCATTAAACTTATTTTTGCCCACTTTCGGCAATTTGCTGAAAGTGTAAAATTCAAGATAGCATGGTTTTTCTATACAAAATCTGAACAGAGCCATTCATCTTTCAAGACAAGGGCGAGACAGAAACCTCATACAACCCTCCATCACATTCCTGTCAGTGCACCACCACTACGTCACTTGTTTTTGTGGTGGTCAAACCAAGTCTAAATAAATAAATTAAGTAAGTAAAGCAAAGCTGGAGCAATAAAGTGCAATAAAGAGGTTTCAGGGTACATTAGTTGTAACATTAGAAGGATGGAATTAGCAAAAATGAGAACTCATAGAATCAGATTACACACGGACGAAGAAACCGGCAGTCAACAAAATATAAATTACAGCCATACGAGGGTAGAGCAGGCTGAATCCACAGAGGAGTATCAGTAACAATTGCTTTGGCCGGGTCAGAGCTGCAACACACTCCCTGGGCAGAAGGGGGTCGACAAGAAACTGACCGCCACACACAAACACTCGTACACACATACACACACAAATAGCATGCTCCACCAGAGCAAACCTTATTGATCCACCTCCTAATTTCCTAATTAGTTTTTATTGGATTTCATAATCGTCATCAGGACACATCAAAAGAAACTCAAAACCCCAGCAAGATTTTTTGCCCTCCTCAACATAATTTTTCTAAACTGTGAAAATGAAGCTATGTATTCAATTCCAAGTCCCCAGCTGTAAGAGCAACCCTGTTTTCTTTTTTTTTTTTTTTACTTCCCTACCAGAACTCCTTGGACAGCAAACACTGCACAAACGCACCATTTCTCCCATGTGCAGTAACTGATGTTTAGCATTGCACATTTTCTGCATGATCTGCTGCTATTTGTCACACTGCTCTCTCCTCAGTCGCCTCTCACTTGTAGCACTTGTTAAACATACTGCTGCACGAGGCATAGAAAAATGTCGAGATAGAAGAAAAAACACTGTCCCTTTACCGATACTGATTCTGCTCATTGGTTGTTCAGCATTTCCACTTCCTAAGTCTTTCACAGCCCATGTAACTTTACTTCCCTGCACAAAGCTTTTGACATGCCCTCTGCTGTTCAATGACACTCCCTCTGAACTATACAGGCTAGTTGCCGTTCGTGCTCAACACAGGAAATTTCTTTCTGAATTCTGTGAATAGCATAGCTGCCTGCACATCAACATGCTGAGAGATTGAATGTCCACCAGCAACCAGAACTTTCCAAGAACTACAGCAGTTGGCCAGGGGTTACTACACGCTTGAATGTTTTTGTGGTTTTATGTATGAGACGATGAAAGACACGCTGAATACAGAAAGCAGAGACAGTCTGCATGGGGTTCAAAGACAAAGAACATCCAATGTCCTCAGTCACATTTGGGAACAGTTAGGCCCACTGACATCTGTTTATGAAGAACTCAACACATACAAAGAAAAACAGACAAGATTTTCAAATTACTGGAATCTGTGTCCCTCCAGACCACAGGCCTCCACTTCACTACTAGCACCTCTGCTATCATATCTGTTCCATACGATCCTTGTTGCACCATCTGGAGTGCAATAAATGAAGAGAGAACAGAGGAAGAACTTAGAAGGAATTGGAAAACTGTGTGTACAGAGATATTGTGTCTATTTACACCACTGCTCTAATGCTAAAACACAAGTAAGGAAATGGAATACTACTAAAAACCTCCTTTTCTAGGCTTTGCTACAGTCATTAGATGCTCAGTGCCAGATGTTTAACAGCCACGACAACTGATCTTCCTGTTTTTTTCTCCGTTATAGCCCATTTTGAGACAAAACCTCTGGCATGATGACACAAACAGCAGCTTTTAAATGAGGGGGAAAGAGAATGAGAGATGTTGCAGGATCTTCATTGTTGTTGACAGCAGAACACCAGTAACATTTGATGAGGCAGAAATCTTTAAGTATCCAAGCCCTCATGTTTTTGTTTCATATTTAATTTGAAACAAGATTTGTTCAAAATAAGTTTGACAATACACAGTTCTCATATGAAAAACAGAAAACAGTTTTTACTATTCTGATCATTTTTTTACAGGTGTATTAAAGGGAATTACTTTTTAATTTTTCTTTAGGTTGGACAGACAAAAATATCTTAATTGTGCATATAGCTGAGTTTAAATGCTTATTCTTTTATCATTCTTGATATGTTGATATTACTTTTCGCAAATTGCATTGGTATTGTTTTGAGAGTCATTCACTTGTCTATATGTTATGGAGTTTATGGTGGATGTCAGAGTTAAACCAAGTCAAAAACCTAATAACCTACCAGACCTTCAAAATAAAACTATGTTGAGAAATGGTACCTGAGAAGGTCATAAAGACTGACAACAAAGGATCATAGTGGGTCCTGTCAGGGGCGATGAAACAAAGTTGGAGCAATAGTAAAAATTCTGACAATAGACCACACTTGAGTTCTGTCATTTTAACTGGGTACCTCTTACACAGCTGGCAGTTAACAACTCACCTCACCTAAAGAAAAATCTGTCTAAACTTACTCCGAGAGCAACTCTGAGATATGCATCAGTTGGTTAATACCGCAAAACCATGCCATGAAGATACTATATGTGTGAATGATTTCTGTGCAGCCAGTTTAGAACAGTTTGGGTTTTACGACAGCTCTACAAAAATGCAGTCACTCTCATTAACAACTGCTCCTCCAATGGGATTTGCAAAGCCGAACTCGAATAAGACTCTCCAAAGAATGTAGTTCCACAAGGTGTCTAATGGCAGTACAGCCACATCCAATAAAAACCTCAACAACACTGTAAATAGCAATGCCACCATGTCAGACTGATAAAAATGACACTACAGAATAAAAAGGAACATACACGATACAAATTAAAGTATGTGAACAATCAAGAGAAATTTTCTCTTCCTCGTTCTTCCCCCAGTTTCCCACCAAGATTTTCACACTTTTACCCCACATCTTCATTGAACAGATAAGTCCAGCCTGCTGGGCCTCTAAGTGACCCCACAGCTTCCATCACACCAAACTTTGCTCACAATGAGGTGGGAAACGGGGGCATCGCAGAGCAGAACAAGCTTAAATCCCAGTGAAGATGTTTTTGGCCTTGATCACCGTGCCATCGATCCCTGGCTGATTCCCACTCAGATACGTCTTATTTTATTAGTGGCTTCGGCCTTCTGCCGCCCCATTCCGCTGTGATCAATACCAGCATGGGGATGGCCCTTATTTTTCACTTTTAGTGCCTTAACGCTGTTTAACCGTGTCACCTGATAAACGACAAGCCCTCCCCAAACACTGATTTCCTATTGATTTCTCCCTCATTCAGCCATCCCTTCCTTCGTCACTCTCCCATTGTTTTTATCTCCAGTTATCTCCTGTCTCCTACCTCTCTACTTTCACCCCCTCTCACCTTAAGTAGAGGACAGCCTGGTAGCTTTAAACCATTTCAACCACAGAAACCCATTTTGTTACAAGTGAGGGCAAGCTGGAGGGCCTGGATCACCTCTTTCAATGAAAGTTACTGAAATCTATTTTTTTTACGTAGCGGTTTGCCTCATTACCTACAATAACAAAGATAGCAGCTAACCATGGGGATGTTTGAACTGAAAGGTGGGTTTGCGTTTCTTGTTTTACATATACGCACTAAGCGGCCCACACACAAACAGTGGTGGAGAGCTATATGTGTGTATGCAAGCACCGACTAAGCAGGATGCAGCGAACACCATGCAACAGATGCTATGACAACCTGGAAGGGGACAGCTCCATCCATCATCCACTGAAGTCCTGATGATCGAAGCAGGGTTTGGACTGTGGAGGAGAATGCTCTGGCGAGTTCCAGCAGGGCAACATACAATCCATTTACAGGACTTCTATTGGGCTATAACTATATAAACACATCTGATATGTGCACATTAGGTAGTAAAATGAATGTGGAAACAGATGAACAGCTCTCATAAGGAAAACAGGATTATGACTGAAACAAAACGGGGCAAAAATATGCTGTGGACATTCAAGATAAAGTAAAATAAACTGCACCTTAGCATTAGAGAAGACAAATTATATGGGGGGGGGGGGGGGGGGGGGGGGCTGACGTGCTATCTGGCTGCACTACCTCTGTCTTGCTCTCACTTCTCAGAAATGTACATTATTTATGCAAAATTAAACCTGCTCCTATTCCTGCTTAGTCTGGCTCATCCACTCAGTTACCTCTTTATTGATCTCTCATCTAAGGCACTTCTGTAAATCCAGCCCGCTCAGACCAGCCTTACTGCCATTAAATATGGGTCCCTTATCACCAGATACTTTAAAGATGCCTCGCTGGCTGTGCCTCGGTTATGATACTGGCTTCATTTTCTAATTCACAGGATGATACAATTATCTTATCACTGTGAAAGTCCTTTGTTTATTTTGAGGTTGTGCACTTTAAAACATACATTATTGTAATTGTCTGTGTTGTTCAGTATAGTTTTATACATGTACAAATTGTTCCTAAAAAAATTCTCTTGATGTTTGATGAAAATTTTACAAACATATTTTTGATTAAAAAAGAAACATGCAGTGCAGAGCATTAGGTAAAACTAAATTTGAGAGAAATCAAAGCTGCCTGTGTGTTTCCAGTTTCATTTGAGTTACACTATCACCAGCAAGAAAAACAAGATTGCAGGTCTCTGTGATTTAGGCGAGATAAAATGCCCCTGTCCTTTCTGTTTTATTTCTTTGTAATTCATCCTACAGATTGGTAATTTCCTGCCCTTAAAATTCGTGTGTGGTAACTTGGTACCAAGTGCAGAGCACACAGGTGGAACGAGAGGTGCAGACAGGTCAGAGGTTAATGCCAATGGGGGGCTGCAAAAACAGTTGTTGGCATGTTGCTGAAAATGTGCCTTACACTTCTCCCTAAGAATATACATCACAGAAATACATCCGTTTCTCACGCAAAGTTAATCTGCTGCCACTGTGGTGATTTTATCAAGCGAGCACACTGATTTGCAAAGACCAGATCACAGTGCCTTTACACTTTACAGGCATTTTCTTTCATTAAATCAAATTGCAGTGGAGTAGTTCTGTGTGTAGATTATATTTTATTCTTGGGATGCATCAGAGCCCAGCATATTTATAAATGTTTTTAACTATTTATATCTGTCATTCTATACGTTAAATAAAAAATAACATCACCTACCACTGGCTGCAGATTAAAAGTGTTGTGTGTTCATGTTGTGCTGCTCTGAAACATCTTTCCATTTGCTGAACTGTTATCAGCTCAGCTATTTCAAAGCGATAAGCACAAAGATGTGACTTGCTAAGAGTGAATTTATTAACCACCACAATTTTTTGTTAAATTTCAGCCAGCCTTGCGACGCTTTGTGGTTCTTCACATGCATGGATCAAAAAAGAAAGTGTGCCCAACTGCTTTGTATTTGTTGTGGCGTTTGCAGCGTTAAAATAAGGGCCAATGTGCGCATTTTTAACTTGCTGTAAAAGACGAATTTAAAAAAAACAAGAAAAATGGTCCATTTTGTGAAACCTAGTGTTATTTCACATCAATGCATAAAGTCTGAATAAGTAAACCGACACCATCTGTTAAGTAATCTGCAAACATGACCTGTCATCTTTTATTAGACCTCCCACCCCTTAACAGAGGGTTAAGTGATAAATTGACATTTACAGCATGTCCTGCCAAGTAACACTGGGTACAGAGCACACAGAGAAACTGACCGTGAAGTAATAACAAGCGAGTGGGCAAGAGATTTTCTATTAACACAAGGGGAGAGGAGTTAAAGGGGTTGTGGGCTATGTGAAGACCAGTTTCTTGAACAAAACTGCCCCGATTTAACACCACCCCCCTACTGAACTGCCGTGCAAAGTTATAAAGCTGAAGCCATGGAGGAGCTTGAGCGCCAGCTAGTGGTAGTGGAGTTTCACTGCCAAGAAAGTCCTCACCAAACACATTAATCATGACCAGGGGAGTGTAAAATTCAATCGGCTCCTTCCATCCATTTCATGTGAAGCAGACTGAAGGCCGGCCTTGTAGTGCCTGAAAAAGGAAGGATGAAAAAAGGGGGAAAAAAGAAAAAGGAGCTCCCTACACTTCATCAGAACCCCTACTTCATAACAAATGGAGTGTCTCTCTGGCGGAGGAGTGCCATCAGAAACACACGTTCTCTCTATCCATTTAATTCCGGCAGTGGAGGAAGGGTCAGGGAGGGAGCAGTGGGTGCGTGTTCTGCTCTCCGCTCGCCGCTTCCCCAGTCACACAGTAAACTACCTTTTAGGAATTGTTTCTCAATAAGAAATGATCAGTCCATTTATCTGCACCAGGCGGGCCTGTCTCCTCACCCAGACCTCCAATATTTTTCGTTTGACCTGATCAGGGCTATAAACTAGACCGAGACACTTTCAATTTGTCACCCGAGGAGGCCTCTGCAAGTCCCAGGCTACTGATTGCATCCTCCCTCCCAAATGTAAAAATTCCTCCCATGCCTGAAACCTCTTAGATTTTTTTCAATCATGCATACAGATGCTGTGAAATAATGCCTCATTCATGCTATTAATAGCATTCTGAGAGATAATCCCATTTAAACATCAGGCCTTAAACATAGACTGTTTCTCTTAATATATACAGTAAGATCAAATGAGTGATAATTGTTTAGTAATGTATAATGGACACACAAGCTGAAGTTTACGTCTTATCAACTGCAACAGTGTCCCTGCATGTTGTTTTTTTTCCCCAAATACGATTATTGTTGTGACTTTGCCACCTGACTCTTCTTGCCATGTTAATGTCAATGCTGAGCATAAGATTCAAAACGCATGCGATATTCATATCACCATTACACCACTGGATAGAAAGTGTACTGTGACATGGCTGTTGTTCAATGAAATGAACCGAGAAAGTGTTAATGGGTTAAACAAGCAAAGTGAATGTCTTTGTTTGGCCAATCCAAAAATTAAATACCAGAAAAATCAACATAGTTCATGACATTTATGTAATAAATCTACAGTTCGGACACTGTGCACTGCTTATACAAGCAAAACGATCCAAAAGATGTGGAAAAAAACACTCATTACTGATCATTCATTGAGTAGAGAAATATTAACCGCTTTGTTTTCTTTCAAAACATGTATAAACTTTGAACGGGGGTAATTACAAGTCACACATGACTAGCTTTCCCATCAAGCCCTTTAAAACAGTTAAACATTCTTTGAATTGGATGGAACATGTCAATGATTTTTTGACAGCACTGAAATATGGTGAGGAACACTCAACCACGTACACACAACCTGTTCAAACTGCTGCCTCGTCCGAGTCACATGCATGCAATTAATCACTGATACCTCCGGCTGTCACCTCGCATGTATGTGGTTATACAACACTAATGGGCAACAGAGTGGAACCGAAAAACACACGTACAAATGTAGCCTTTCTTCTCTTACCTTTTCTTGTCCTCCGTGTAGACATGAGGGGATGAAAATCATCATCCCCATCAGCTGACAGCCGGACAGACGCACCATGATTCACTGCACTTCCAAACATACCTAAAATAAAGAACATAGAAGATATACAAGACATGGAACAAATACTACTCTAAAACTGTGATTAACCAAACTATTTTACATAAATTCTATCTTAAATAAGAAGTGATTTAGAGTCTGACAGGAGACTCAACATTTGAGGTAACATAGAATGGGTCATATTAAAAATGATAAACTGCATCACAAAGCATGCAGGGTCCAACAGAAACATGTAAAGCGATTAGTTGCTAAAGCCTGGTGGTCATTTTTAGTTTATACTTGCAGTGACTGTGCAACTGAATCACAGTGGCTTAATCAACTGATAAAAACAAAATGAATGATAGAGAGAATAAAAATGTAATGCATTTGATAAGGTTCTGCTTTCTAGCTGCTCTCTACTATTCATTCAGTTTTCTTACTGACAAAGGTATGCACCGCACAGAGGTCCATCATACTCTGCCATCCATTTAAGTTTGACTGAAGTTTCTGTTCCTCATTCAATTGCACAAAAGAGTAATTTGGTTGGTCATTTTGTGAGACAATGTTTGATTTATTGATCCTGGAGGGAACGTCACATGACTGCAGCACAGGGGTACGGAAACAAATGTAGAACTATTTTGAGGGAAATTAAATCAATAAATATCTTTAATGTGAATAAATTAAAAATTTGAAGTTAAAGAAGTGGCATCAAGAAACTTTTTAATTTTTACATTGCAATATCTTGGATTATAGAGGCGAATTGTGCAAATCTTGCTGTAAATGCTGTTCATCTTTTCCTTCACTGTGGGATTGTTTTCTCTACTGCGGGACACTGCACCCACCTTTCAACAAAAATATAAAACACACTTAACATGAAAATATTAAATTTCCATTTATAGGCCAAGAGAAGGTTTTCACTTTGCTAAGACACAATTGCAGTAATCACACTGAGAAATAGTTTCCTTAATCTGACGACATTTTTCAGCATTTACTAGTGTAGCTCAGTCCATGGGCCAGTTAAAAAAAATGCAATGACCATTATATTTTCTGAAAGCTTCTAGCCATTTATGTTGGCTGTCTTTAGGTTGAATTTGTAGATTGGCAGATTAAAAAGTGGGCATTCCACTAACACCAAAGAAAGACAGTAAAACCTACCTAGAGGTGAGCAAATGGGAACTGAGAAAGCAGAGATACACATCTCCTGAAATGCCCTCTTATCTCAGCACATTACTAAGAAGTCACATTTACCGATAGTACATTTGTCGGCTTTTGGCACAGGACCAGGGAGAGACAGTCCCTCTTTTGCCCTCCACTGGCTGACTGGCTTTCCTCAATAATGCTAACTGCTATTAAAGCCAATAAAAACTTAAAGCCAACAACACAGCAGATAATTATTATTGCTTCTGTCACTCACCTCATTGTGACATTATGAAGTGATAACTTCTTGTCAGCAATATATATGTGAATTTCCTAATGCAGGTAAAGGCATGTGCCTGCATAACTGAAGTCCTTAGATTAAAAACAGCCAATATGCACTGCTATTGCATATAAAGAGGCATTTACTTCGTTGCTCCTACCATGCCTAACACAGTAACTCTCACACCTTGTCAGCAAGCTTGTTATCTAACAAGATCCAGCGGAACTGATCTCAGTAAAACAACAGAAAAGAGAGAGGATCTGTTAAAAAAAAAAAAAAAAAATCCAAATTTAAAGCATGCACAAAGAGTGAGTCTGGAGAAATAGTGAGCTCAAAACCCAGCTGACACAAACAAACAGGTCTAAGCATAGCAAGTCTAAACAAGGTGGCGCTGTAACTAAGGGTAAGGGCACAAATGCGATCTTAAATATATATATTTTTTACAGACCGAAACAACAAATACATATGAGAACACAGCATTTTCTAACCAAGTCTCAACCACAAAGCTAACAGTAGAGGGAGCTTTATGCATACAACCTATCAAAGGGACTTTTTCCTCACTGCACCTGTAAGTATGGGAACATGAGTGAATTAAAGTAAACTACAACTTAAATTTAAAAAAAAAAAATCCATTCAAATCCGTCCCAGTGCAACACAGCAAAAAAAAAAAAAAGAAGCAACATTGCAGATTGTTGTGCAGAGCAATAGTCTCTTCTGAATGGATATAAAGCAAAAAATTGTAGGGAAAACGGCAGGAAATTAGCTTCAGCAAGTAAAATGAACTGTTACTGAAAATATGTTTACCGCTGTCTTGTTAAATTAACTAAAACAAACAAACACATGCTTCTGACTTTCAATGTAAAAACCGCACATTAGCTAAGCATCAGCTACTAGCAATTCAGCTAACTGCTCGTAAGTGTAGCAAAGTCCGTTGAGGTAGCTACATAAACACGCCGCACATCGAGGCAAATGTTTATTAAACAACTTTTGAAGTATACATACCGTATAAAAACATGCCAAACATTATTTGTGTTTGTATTCTTGCAGGGATAGCGCCCATTTTAGCCGTTCAGTAGCTAGCGAGCTAACTAATGAAGGGACAAATCTAGGAGAGGCTGCACAGGTGAACGACAAAACAGGTAAGGCCTCACACTCTTTGCTCATCACGTGACCAGCTCATTTGTACACCTGGGGCCTGTTTCAGGAAGCAGGTTCACTGAAAACTGAGTTTTCTATCTCAGAGTAGATCAACTCAGAGTTTCTTGAACCTGCTTCGTGAAACAGGCCCCTGGAGTTCCAGAGTGAATTTTTACTTTTTTTGTTTGGCGTTTTGCTTGTTTAGTTGTATTAAGTTTATTTGTGTTTTGCGACATTTTATTTGCAACAAATAAATGGCTATAATGGCCATTCTGGATTAATATATTGATACATAATAGATTGTCTCACATCAGAGTGCATAAACAAATTAAGTAAGTAGACAATAAATCTAAAAAAAAAATACAGATGTTCTGGGATAAATAAGCCAAACCTGATGTCGACATATTTTTACATGTTGGCCAAATTTCCTAGATATATTTATGCACTATTTATTTTTCTAATTCAAAAAATTGTTTTTTTTTCCATTTCCATTTTTATATGAACTTAAAATACTGCAGCGCATTATAATGTACCTTTAAATTGTTAAGTTTTTTCGTGTCCATGTGTCAACTGCAAAAATTGGGAGGATACACACTTATCACAACAACACATACAGACGCTGATAAATGCCTTCACACTCACTGATGATCTTCTATATGGAGCTCTGCTGTGTTTGTGGTGCAATGGTGACACCCTCTGGTAAACCCATACACTGCATAAACAATACAGTGACAGTGGTAGAACCAACAAAGCAAACAGAAACCAGCACGTTGTATATGACAATAAGGCTTTATTTGATGAGTGAGGAAGAAATGGCAGGTGACGGTTTTTATCTTGGAGGTAAGCAGTTACACAGGTCTACAGATTACTGCTTTGGCTGCATACATACTCAGTATCTGCACAAATGCGAGTAAACAAGTCATCCTGCAAATATGTTTTTTTATCTGGATTAATCTACGGCGTGATCTTAAGTGTAAAGGTCTACATCAGAGTACCATTTAACATGCAAAGGTACTTTGTTTGTATATCCACCTAATCTGAGGTGTGGTTTAGCTATCTACTGCATGGTGTGTTCTTCTGTGGTTTGTTTAGTTTCACTGAATCTACAGCTCTAACCTCAAGAACGATTTCTACAAAATGAAACAAAACATGCAGGCAGACGTAAAAATCTGGTGACAGTAACCTCCCTGGTTTGAAAGTCCATCCCAGCACAGTGAAATGACCAACCTTTAATATACTGCTCACTGAAACTTTCAGGGCCAAATACCTCTGAAGGAAAACAAAACCATAAGTACAAAATAAAGACAAAAGCGTGAATGCACAACATAACGTGGAATGTAAATCAACACCTGGTGGATAATGTTGATGGAACGAATAGTACATACAGCCTTGGTAAAACCGAGAAACCATGAGATGAAAGGCAATTATGATGGCTAGTGATGGCTGAAATCAGATAAATGCTACTGTTTCGTCAAGGCTTTGGATGCGTGTCTGGATGCACTTTATGTCATCTCAGGAACAAATGGCACTTCATTTTTAGTATTAATTTCACAGCTTTTCATTTACAATGTTTGGGTGTATTTACACATTCCATCTGAAAACGAAATGTGAAGTAGACTGATAGAAAAAAAACTGGCACAGAGTGGTGACAAGGCCACTATGTCTGAGCTGTACCATCGTTAAGTGGCAATACAGTGTAAAATGAGCATCCAAGAGTAATGAAATCCCTTCACAGTATCAATATCAGCAGATCTGAGGTTGACTGAAAAAAATAGAGAAACGCATTTGCTTCTGCAGCACATTTCTGAAAATATATACCACTACATTAAGACATTGAAAATAAATTTAAGTAAACCAATTAAAACATAAAGGCACCCAGGCTATGAGGGGGAGCAAATTAACTAAAAACATGAAAGTGTAATTCTCTCAAAGGGAACATCCTCACTGTCCATTGTCTTTCATTATATATCTGCAACAGGAAAAAATACAGCACTTAAAAAAATAATGAAGCTTAGAACCAGGTGTGGACGGACCTGTGGCACAGGAGCCGCCCCCTGGACCTTAGCCTGCTCTGACTATATACACATATGAATGAACTACATGACCATGCTTGAATGGACACCTGTCAGGCACAGCCTGGACTACCTCACATTCATCACTCTCACTGATCAAATATAAACTACATCACAGCCAGAAAGAAAGACAAATTCTTTCAAATGTGTGTTAACATCAACACTAAAAATACACCACTCAATCCCATTGTAGCATGGCCACATAGTGTAGAGGGGATTGTGCAGGTGGACATGGACAATAAATATATATTACATCTTTATATACAATGAAATGGAAAGGGGCACAGTGACAAATTATTCTTCCTGTCTTAGTGTGGTGGGATGGTTTAGGTTTAGAGGACCCTGGATCTCTTGCTGGCCAGTGAACCATGCTAAAGAAAGAAAGAAACAAGAAAGAGTTAGCGGACTGTTGGTGTTGGACGCTAACAGTATTAAGAACTAAACACACACAGAAGCTGGAGTGTGTGACTTGTATCTTTGGGCTACCTTAGCTTGCTTGTAAAAGTGAGGGGCCAACTCAACCAGCCAGGACGACTCCACAGCAGTCACATCACGCATGTAGTATTTTGATGTCTGCACCACCTCATTGAAGACAACCCTGAAAAGAACACAACACAGACACACTAACAGCGTCATTCTAGCAAAAAATTTCAAATATGAGATGCCTGTATTTTGCTAAATACACTGCCTGTCCAAAAAAAGTCACCACTTGGATTTAACTAAGTAAATAGGTAAGAACCTTCCATTGGATAATTACTGCAGTGATGAATATGTTTCAGCTGCAACAATATATTTAACCCAGGCTGATGCAGTGAGGAGCTTCTCATTTCTTAAACAACCATGTTGGAAGACATCCTGTGGTAGTGGAAAGGATGTTAATCTGTCTCAGAAGGGTCAAATTATTGGCCTGCATCAAGCAAAGAAAACAACTAAGAAGATTGATAAAACTACTGAAATTGGGTTAAGAACCATCCAACGCATCACCAAAACCTGTAAGGACAGTGGTGAACCATCGTCTTCGAGGAACAAATGTGGTCAGTCATGTGGTCTGATGAGTCCAGATTTACCCTGTTCCCAAATGATGGGGGTATCAGGGTGAGAAGAGAGGCAGATGAAGTGATGCACTCTTGGCTAGTGCCTTCAAGCCTGTAGGGGTTAGGGTTATGATCTGGGGTTGCTGCAGTTGGTCAGGTCTAGGTTCAACAACATTATGTGCCCAGAGAATGAGGTCAGCTGACTACCTAAGTATACTAAAAAGTACCAAGTCTTTCCATCAGTGGAGTTTTTCTTCCATGATGGCATGGGCGTGTTCCAAGATGACAATACAAGGATTCATGGGGCTGAGATTGTGCATGAGTCCAGACCTCAGCCCATTAAGAATCTTTGGGATGTGCTGGAGAAGACTGTGCACAGCGGCCCGACTCTCCCATCATCAATATAAGATCTTGGTAGAAAATTAATGCAATTCTGGAGGGAATTAAATGCTGTGACTCTGCAGAAGCTTATCGAAATGATGTCACAGCGAATGAGTGCTATACTCAAAGCTAAAGGCAGTCCAACTGTGACTTTTTTTTGGACTTTTTTGATATGTTAATTCTCAACATAGCCTGAATGTACAAGGGTGTTAAATTTAGTTTAGACTTTACAGCAGCTTAGCGTAGAGAATAATATGTACTAACCACTTTGGAGGTTTCTCTCCAAACAGCACAGAGTTGGGGTGGATGTGAAGCTCACGATCGTCTCGTAAAGTCCTGGCAAATCATGAGAAAAACAGAGTGTGACATGGATTTAAAAATGTATAAGAAAAAGACGAGCAATGATAAAACCAAGTGAAACTCTCACCGGTAGGAACCAGAATGGTGAATGCGGGCCGCATTAGCAAAAAATCCAGACACGATGCACTTCAAGATCACATCCGGGTCACCTGTGCAAATATATGTTAATAGAATTCAACTCAAACAGCTGAAAACAAGAGATGGTCCCCAGTTTCTGTGCCTACCTGGCTGGAACTTGTATCAGTCTGTTCCTCTGATACGACTCAACAAATTCTATCAAATAAGCATGACACACACACCTTCACTGGAAGTCCGCGGCACTTTAAACTTGTTCATGAGACGCCTGAGCTGCTCTCGTACAGTCACAGCCCGCAGCAGACCCTTGTAATTGAGAAAATGTTCCTGACACCACTGGGAGCTCTTCTGGTGCTGCAGGAAATAACGAAAAAGTCACACAGCCTTGATTAGAGTCAACTTTATCCCTGACTTTTGCTAAGTGCACAACAGCCCCAAGTGATCGCAGCCAGTGACTGAGCTATGAGCATGTGCTATACCTTAATGAAAGCTTCATACACATTCAGCATTGTGAGGTGGTCTCCCTCAGCAACTGCAAATTTCCTGTGCTCACGGGCCTGCAGGGTGAGATAGCAAAAAAACGGGATAATTGTTATGCTGACAGAGCACTTCTGCCAAAGATTCAACATGCTCCTTCTGGAAGCCTGTTTTCACTTACGGCAGCTTTCTTCTGATTGGGCGGCACGGCAAATATATTCTGAATCTGCATCATTGCTGCGATGGTGACAATCTCTTTAGAGCAGCCAAAGTTTCCCGACTCGAGCAGCATCTTTGCAAACATGGGGCTGAGAGGAAACTCTGCCATCCGCACGCCCATGGGATCAGTCAAACGGCCGTAATGGTCCAGACCTGCCAAGAGACGCACAAGTAGTAAAGATGCTGCATCTTCTACACAAACACTTTGGCTTGTAGATGCCTGCCGACACAGAATTTTAATCGTCAGTCTTGTAGCTGAAGGACAGGCTTCCTTTTATCATCTTGCTGACCACCTTGTTTCTTACCTCCCAGAGCGTAGAGAAGTTCCAGCGCCTGAACCATAGTCTGAGCTGGAGGAGGCTGTGAAATTATAACAAAGGGAAATGCCTCTTCAGTACAATGTTTGCTCTAAAAGACAGAAGGAAGTGAGAACCTAGTGCACTTGGGGAGTCATTACTTGTCTTTACACCTTAGAAAGTACAACAGACATTGATTGCATTAATTTTATGGTTTCTGTGCATCTTTTCTAAGAGGCCAGGGGCCATTCTTGCTAATTAAAATGTAAAGTACAATTCCTTTCACAGTGGGTGAACACATCACAGCCACCCCATGGATGCAAAGTGAGCTACTCACAGAAAGGAAGCTGAACCGCAGTACATTGTCGATGCCTAATGCTTTGAGCTGCAGGATGACAGGGGCCAAATTGGTGCGCTGCATTTCTGGCACAGTGGAGGCAGGCAGTTTCTCAAAGTCCTCCTCTGATAAAGGAACAGAAGCAGTAACAAGCACAGGGAGAGAAAAGGGGTGGAGTGACAAGAAAAGAGCAGGAGGAGGATGATAAAATACGACACGCATTAACAAAGCTCAATTCCTCTCACAGATCTGCAACACTTCTCGTCTGTTCTGGCTTACTCACACGTACCTGTATATAGTCTGAAGCACTTTCCAGGCCGGTTTCGTCCAGCTCTCCCAGCCCTCTGGCTGGCTGAAGCCTTGGAGATGGGAGTGACCACGAGCGATTCTATGGCAGTGCGAGGATTATAGGCTCGCAGCTTCACAAATGCACAGTCGATGACAAACACAATTCCGTTTATTGTGATCGAAGTCTCAGCTATGTTAGTGGCCACCACAATCTGGAAGAAACAAGGCAGGAATATGGATTTTAGAAAGCTGCTGTTGCCTTGTATGTCAGCATTTACACCATTTTTACCATCACATAAGCAGCAAAAGTGATGCTTTTTCAGATTTTAATGTCATAAATGGAAATCTATGACAACCCAATTTCGTTTTCCCTAATTTAAAAAGTGTAAAATAAATCGAGGCTGCCACTTTTGTCTACAGTTTGCTGGAATGGAAGAAGTCAGGCTATCTGACTACTTGTTGGTATTGCACAAAATAGTACAAATACAAACTTCAAAGACATAAATACACAAAAAGATGTGCAGTGCATTTACCTTGCGAACAGAAGAAGGCGCCCGCTCAAAGACTTTCATCTGCTCAGCGTAGGGTAGACCAGAATACATGGGCAAAACTCTCAGGTGTTTCTTCATGCCGTATCGTGACAGAGACCTGGCCTGGTCCTGCAGAAGGGACACCACCTTCTCCACTTCCTCCTAAGGGGCAAAAATACATAGCGAAAAAAATTGCCACATTTGCCACCAGTGAGAAAACCAATGCACTGGAAGCTGTTGTGTTTAATTACAGCCGATAAATAATTTGACCACAAACCTGCCCGGTGAGAAAAGCCAGGACATCCCCATCGTCTTCCGTTTCATGGATCTTTAGCACCGTCTCCACTGTGGCCTTCACATAATCTGGGACGGGACTGAGAACAGAGCGGAGACACTTTATGAAATTAAAATTATACACCGTGTCTTTAGTTTGTGCTCTGTGTGTGTTATCTACCTGACAGTGTAGAAGACATCCACAGGAAAAGTGCGTCCTTCTACTGTCAGGATTCCACACGTATCCTTGTTTGGATCCCCAGACTCGTTCAGGTTGAAGAAGTCATGGAATTTCTTCAAACAATAGTGATGATGCAGTTAATAAAGGAAACATTAAAGAAGTATTTCTTACTATAACTTTTTTGCATTCAAATTATAACAAAAACAGGTTAGACAGCTTTCAGAGATAACTGAATTAAGGAAAGTGATATTTACAAGTTGGTACATTAAGCTTGGCTATATTCATGATAAAGTCTCTTCTTTTCTAGCAATTTCTCAAATGTTTTGCAGCAGAGAAATACTCTTGTTGCCCTCAATCTGACATTTGAGAAAGTACTGTATCCAACTTACCGATGCGGTGTAACTGACATGATTTGGATGTGCAGATGAAAGCCGCTTTAAACAGAAAGATGTCTGATATGACATTTCAGCTGACTTGTTTAATGCTGAGCACAGTCGTGGCCTGATTGTGTCTTTCTATCATCTGGGTATCACAGATGTCAGTACAATGTGATCTGACCTGACATCAACTTCCCCCCTTGTCTGTCTTTGTTTGTCTCTTCTCGCTAATCAAGCATATCTGTTCATCTTAATGATGCAGTCACCTTGGCGTCGAGAGTGGCAGAGGCCACAATCAGCCGCAGGTCTCGTCGCTTCTTCTGAATCTATTGAAGGAAAAAGCAATAGTGGGAACAGAGGGGAGAAAATGCAAAAGAGGTCACAACTTTCTAGGAGTATTTTTGTGGCTAATGAATTAGCGATTGACGTTTAAAGCTGAGGCAGGCAGAAATGTTTCAGCATTATTGGCCACAAATTCCATGCTAGCATTTTAGCATGTTGCAATTCAAGTGGCTACATCCTTAGCTCACTGTAGTCTGCAACACTAGATTTTAGCCTTCTAGTCAGTCACAGGGATTTTATCCAGGGGTAGATGAGATAATAGAAAAAGCAGCAAAGTCCACACTGACCCCAGGGCTGCACCGCATGTCAAATTTACAGAGAACTGATGCTGCCACACTTTTCTACCATTATAATCAGGGCAGTGGTGACATCATGCATGTAAGCAGCAACTAAGTAGTGTGTTTGCTCCACGGTGCTAGAGATGCAACAAACAGATCAGTCTTGTATATATGTATTTATTTATGTATATGTTCAGAATGTGCGCATCCCCTTTTTCCAGAGAAATGCATCACAAAGTTTCTATTTTTTTAATTAAACTACCAGCATCTAGTGTTGATCACTCTGTCTACATTTATTTGCCACTACCATCTGATGGCAGCTTAGAAAGTGTACAGAGTCTGCTGTGGTCTATGTCAACTTTCCCATATTACACAAACTTAAAAGTATCACAGCGCCGTGCAGGGATTGAAACTGAAGACGCAATATTCCCAAAATGAAAGCTCACTGTCTTGATTTATCGCAACCCTGCAGGTGAAGCCACTAAAAAGGTACATTAAACGGCAAACTCGATGCTGTGAACAGTCCACATGTGATGCATTCATTGTAGTCCCAGTGAGTGTAGGGTGTGGGGGAGCAATGAATTCGATGCATGACTTCAACTCATGAGACAAGGGTTTGCACATTTAACGCACATGCTCATTTGGTGGGAGGGGCTAAATTTTGTTGTTATTGTTTTGCCTTATCCAGATTTCTACCTACTGCAGCTTTAAGTAAAGCTTAAATCATCAGCTGTCATTACCTTCTTTAGTAGGCCGATGGCTATGTCTGTGTACAGGGTTCTCTCATGTGCTTCATCCAGCATCAACACACTGACGATGACAGAGAAATAAAGCACATTACTTGCCAAAACCGAACCAACCAACTTTTTTGACATGAGACATCTGACATGGCACAGTAAAAACAAGGATATAAATAATTAAATTACTGATCGCTGAACTCCATATAGCTGCTTCAGTTATAGTGTTGTGGTAGTGCACAAGCTGCCTCCCTGTCACACTGCTGTGGCTGCAGGGACACTTGTATAGACAGCAAGTGAAAACTTAGAAATAGTAAAGTAAAAATATACAGTAACAGGGTTTCTGCAGAAACCAGTCAGTCAAATTTAATGCTTTTTAATGCCATTTTAATGCTATACTGTAAAAATTTTAATGCCACGACCGTGAACTCAACAAATTACACGGGTTTGTTTTTTTGTAAAACATAATTTTTATATGAAAACTGTCCCTAGATTTCCCTATTTCTGAATCTAGAAACCACCTCTGACCACCTACAGGCTGTAGTCATTCTCTGAAATCCACATATTCTAGCCATTTTTGCTGGAATTTGCGTTTCCCCATTACCCAGTTCTCCTGGTCCAGCCTGCCGGCCACTTTAAAAACATGCAGTTTTTGGCAATTGTCCCCGACCGGCTGGAACAATTGTCACAATGCTTCGGCAGGTTTACGCAGACGCACAAATCTGACGAATCGCAGTCTATAATTATATTTTTATTGTCAAATATCTTTCTTGAAAACTGCAGAAAGAATTTTTGATGCCACTGAGAATCAAATCTAATGATTTTTAATGCCATTTAAGGCCTGAATTTTTGCAAAATCAACTTAATGACTATTAATGCTTTTTAATGCCTGCAGAAACCCTGAGTAAAAATCAAAGTCTTGGTGACAAAATGTACAATAACAGGGAGTCCAACACAAAACGGTGAACAACGTTGACATGTTTTAAATATGTGTAACTAAAAGAGACATTTAACCATCATTCTTGATAGACTATTATTCTTGATATATAAGTAATCATATCAATGTTGCAGGTGGGACTGAGTGACTACAGACAGATTCAGCTGTATCAGAGCCAGAGTAGTACATTATATCTTCACCTATTTTATCCAAAGCAGGTGACTAAAATACTGACGTTGAATATCAGCTTTGATGGTTGGACAAACGCCCAACTGCATGCTTATTTACAATCATGTACCTGTATTTTTTCAACAGAGGATCAGCCATCATCTCTCGCACCAGCATGCCATCTGTTACAAACTGAAGCACACAGTTAAACACTGAATCGCACCAAACACGGAGGAAAAACCTGTCACGAAGCCTGCAGACATCTACCTTGATCCGCGTGGCGTGGGGATCGGAGCAGTCATCGAATCGGATGGTGTAGCCCACCTCATGTCCCAGCAGGGCCCCTCGCTCCTCTGCGACACGATTAGCTACCTGTCAGCGGGAAAAAGAGGCAGGAAAGCATCGAATTTAAGTCAGGCATGTGTGTCTGAGTGTGAACCACAGTGGAATGACATTGGCAGACAGTGAGGGAGCAATGAGAGGACATTGGCGGAGCTCTTACGGAGATAGCAGCCACGCGTCGAGGCTGGGTCACCCCAATCACTTTCCCCTCCGCTGCCCAGCCGGCCTCCAGCAGGTACTGATGGAAGGCAGAAGAAAAGGGAAGGTAGATCCAAAAAAAAAGAAGAAGAGAGGAGAGAAGCAGGCTCGGCATAAATTAAAGTATAGCTGATGTGGTTAAAAAAAGAGGCTACAAAGCTTCAGGACAAGGTCGTGTTAATCCACTGTGGGAGTTAATCCATATGAAAGGTGTCAAGCCACTGCGGCGTTGTTCTTCCTTTTCGCAGCTGCATGTGACTTTGAACATATTTTTACCCTTTGTAGATCAAACACCACTCTTTTTGAACAGTTTTCTGATGGTTTGCAGGGATTACATGCCACTAACCTGAGGTATCTGAGTTGTTTTGCCACATCCCGTCTCACCAACTATGATTACAGTCTGGTAGCTTTCAACCAGGTACAGGATGTTGTTTCTGTGCTGGATGGGAAACAATTAAACATCAGCGGGAGATGCACAAGCACACAAGATGACATTGAAATCAACCTCCAGCTGTGCAAAAATAATGTAAAAACACCCTGATGTTACACAGAAGAAGTGTGCAACCTTAAAAACAGGGAGCTTCTGTCGCTGCTTCTCTATGGAGAGGGCGGTGTGGGGGTTGAAGATGATGGGGGAGCCGGTGGTCTCCGAGTTCAGCTCCCGTTCCTCGGAGATTCCCGGTGCCTCGGTGCCTGGAAGCGAAACAGATGGTGGAGATGAGATGTTTTATTTAAATGTGAGCAGGCAGAGGATTAAAAAGGGATGACAGGCTGGGGTTTGGGTTTGGTGCAATGCAATGCAATGCGACCCACGACGCGGCAAAACCCGTGAAAGACACATTTGAACACGGTTCAATCACGCGTGTTGCTGCTTTTCCGCTCTACATTTTCTTCTTGTCAGGTTCTACTTTGGATTTCCGCACAGCCAGCCCGAGCTGAACTGCACCGGCTGCAGACACCACGCAGCTCCGGTGTCCGCCGCCGCAGCCGCACCGAGAGCCGCCGAGTCCCGTTAGCAGCCGAACAATCACGAAGACCAGCCGGGAAAAAACACTCTGAAAGCCGGATTTATTGAGTTTGTAGGACTTACCCGGCTTCCAAAATTTCATCGTGGAGAGGGGAGCCGCCATCTTGGCTACTACGTCACATATTTTTTTTCTGGCTCGGTGCATGACGTCATGATCCTGGTTTCCTGGAGAGATTTATGAATGATGTCAGGGAATTTGAAAACAGCTGCAAGAGCAAGTTAAAGTTGGCTTTTCTCAGTAATTAATATATTAATAAGTAGTTAACAAATATTAAAACCTTAATAAATACAAGGACTGCATGTTAATAAATTGACTTATGTGTAAAATAAACTTCTTTTCTGCTTTAAAGAAGAGGTTACAAATCTAATTTCTATTGCTATAGTTACAAAGCATTATTTCAATTAAATTTTATTTATGTAGCAAATTCCCAAGCGCTTAGCATAGTAAGGTACAGACCTTATGAATTATAAGCAGAGAACAGAAATCCCAACAATCCAGAGTTGTCTTTGGATTTCCTATGAGTGATGGTAGGAAGGAATGAAAAACAAAACAGGATAGTGAGGAGGGAAACATAATTTAGTCAAATTTGCACAAAAATATTTAGAGCTGTTCAACTGGTTACAAATTCTAGGAAGGCAAAAGTAAATACATGAAAAATGCAAAACAAAAAATAAAAATTAAAACCAAGGCCACAAAGCATCAAGAAAAGGTTGTGCTAAACCAGTGGGGGAGTTAATCCACATGAAAGGTATCAAGCTACTGTGGAAAACTGTAGTCAGATGTGGCCTTAAAGAACAATGACTTACATTGAAGCATTTAAAGGCAAGAAGGTATTATATTATGAAAAGAACTTCTAAATTTGTTGCTTTGACACCCAGAGATGAGTTTCAGGGTTTAATAATTCTAAAAGAGCTTTGTTTTTGTTTTTTGAAGGATGAAAAACTAGGACGGAAGATAAATGTTAGAATAAGTAAGTTAAAGTTTTAACTTAGTATCACATAACCAGAAATGAAAATGTGGAGGACAGCTATTCAGGTACAGCGCTTAAGTATAACTATGAGGTAATTTGCTTTTAGATCTATTGTACTTAATGTTTTCTTGAATACTTCTGAGAGAAAACAGGATTTTGTATACAAAATACAACTCACTGTAAATAATGATGATGATGACCATTTGATATAATCCTTTACAGTGATATTTCAACTAAATTGTGAATGTAAAGATCTGATTTTTTTCTTCCACTACTGTCTGAAGTGTGATAAACAAATCAGTTGTCAGCACCGACTTCTTCCCTGTTAGATCACTTGGAAAATTGAAATAAACCCTGTTTGTTAAAGATTTAGAGACTGCAGTTCCTGTTTTGTTTTTCTCTCGCCTCGACTATTTTCACCCTCCATGTAGGAATGATTCAGTCAGTTCCATCTCGCCTGCAGCGGCTTCAAAATGCTGCAATGAGACTCCTCGTTGGCACCAAGAGTAGAGACCACATCTCCCCTGTCCTGCCCACTCTTCTACTGCTTAACACAGAAGTGGAGCATTGATTTTAAGATTTAAGATTTCAAAACACTGCATGAACTGACACCGGATTATTTGTCTTGCTCTTACTTTGCCTCCATTCTGCTGACCAGTCACTGCTCTCCATCCCACGCACAACCAAAGGTGATCCAGCATTCTCAGTTGTCACATCTAACACTCCTCAGCTCTGCCTTGATGTTTTAAAAACCCATCCAAAGGCCAATCTTTTTTTTCCTTCAGCCTTCCAAATGTCACCACCTTGAAAGAAGAAATGCCAGACCACATTTCTGGTTTTCCTTGCTTGTCTTGTGGTTGTCATTTCAGCAGTTTCTGTATACTTTCATCTAGATGGTGTATGCTTTTATTCATTCATTTATATCTTCTCATCTATGTGTGTTTTTATAATCTCTCTATAAAACTCTGTGGACATTGAGCCTGTCAGATATTAAGATTTTCAGCTTTATATACAGTAAAATGGAATATTTGGGGGTTTGGAGACTTAGTCACAGGGGGAAACAACTAGAGATGCAACCCCGGAATCTACAATCAGCACTTGTCACTAATTTCTGCCATTTCATGATCTGCAAATGAACTGATAAATGCATAGAACCATTTAACTGCATTATATAAGTCCAGTGCAAGGAGAAACACCTAAATCAGGGGTGTCAAACATGCGGCCCGTGGGCCAAAACCGGCCCTCCAGAGGATCCAATCCAGCCCACAGGACGACTTTGTGAAGTGTAAAAATTACAGAGAAGACATTAACTGCAGACTGTAAATGTGTAAAACTATAAATTTAAAATAATTTCTAGACCATGACAAATTGTTTTGATCATAAAGTAAAATATTTGAGTGTTCATTGTTCTTTTGTGTCTCATATTTGTCATATTTTGTCTTTTGTTTGTCTGACCTTTGTTGTCTCATGTTTTTCTTGTTTTGTCTCTCATTTTTGTTGTTTTGTGTTTCCTTTTGTTTTGTGTTATCATTTATGTTTTGTTTTATTCATTGTTTTGCGCATCATTTTTGTCTTTTTCTGTTTTTTGGTCTCGTTTGTGTTCTCTATTTTTGTCATTATGTGTCTCGCTTTTGTAATTTTTTGTTTTGGGTCATTTATATAATTTTTTTTTGTCTCATTTTTGCCGCTTTGTAACTTTTTACCTCCGCCATGGAGGTTATGTGACACCCGGCGTTTGTCTGTCTGTCTGTCTGTCTGTCTGTCTGTTAGCAAGATAACTCAAAAACGCCTGGGCAGATTCACATGAAATTGTGAGGGGATGTAGACTATGGTAAGAGGAAGAGCTGATTTAATTTTGGTGGCAATCCGGAAAGGATCCTGGATTCTGGATCACTTTGAATTTTTTAGTATGTTTTAGTATGTGGTCCAAAATATGACAAAAACATCATAGGTTAGTATGTCGTCCAACAAATTGGAGTGAGGTGTCTAGATAGCACAACTGGTTAAGAAGGTGATTTGCAAACAGAACTGTGTCAGAGACAGGTTTGATTCCAGCTCATGATCTTTTACTGCATGGGTTTCCTGTTTTCCTCTCTATCCTTGCCGGAGGTCTGCACTCTCTGAGTGCTTTTCTAGTTTGTATCTTTTTTGTTTTGTTTCATGTAGTTTGTCTCATTTCTTTGTCATTTTGTGTCTCATTTTTGTAATATTTTCTTTTTTTGTCTGACTTTTGTCATTTTGATCATAAAGTAAAATACTATACCATTCAATTCCAGATACCAGTGACTAAATGTTTTGAATTTATTTTTCTTCAGAAATTTCAGGTGGTTCATTATGTTTTGTAAAAAGACAATTCCTTAAATATGAACATTTTTGCACTAAAACAAAGGAAACATTTGGGGTTGTGGCTATTTATAGGTTATTATGCTGTGATTTGGCTATTCTGGCAAACTGGAGATCAAATTGGGCTGAAAGTGGCCCCTCAACTAAGATGACTTTGACACCCTTGACCTAAACCATCTCACACAAAACATTTTTTAAAACATTTGAATAAAAAACAGATAACATCTCTTTGAAAATGGAGGCCAAATAAAGCCCATGTTTAATGATTCCCAAAAGATTTGATCAGAAAATACAATCCTTTCAAACACCAGCTGCATATCTAATATAACAGTATCATTGCAATAACTGTTTTTTAAAAGTTCTTCACTATAAAATACTGAGAAATGTGTTACATCGAACAAGATATAACATAAATACAAATAAATCTGTGTAATACACGATGGATTGGACAAACGGGACATCGTACAGAATTTACAGACAAGTTTAAATTAATTTTCAAACAACAGATAAGACTTTGATCTGGAAGCTACGTGTGAGGAAATATTAAATCGTAAATCATTGTTACCTTCTCAGCTAATGCCATAAATACATGACATCTAGATCAACTAAAAGCAAATCATGGCAGTGCACAGATCAGGTTTCACTTCAATCTGTGGACATTTGCATATGAACAGAACGTGGATGTTTCCGACCTCTTTGCTGTGAGGAATACATTTGTACAGAGAGACAGCTTTGATAATTATTAGTTCCTGACTGAAGTGACAGCGCAGTGACGCTAGTGGCATCGCGACCGGATATTAGTCGATATGTGTATCTTACAACCAGCATTTGTTTTGATGTTAAGAGCTAGATTCCAGCTGTGGTTAGCTACAATTTTGTTAGACAGACTTTTTAGAAATAAAAACAACTGACAGACTTTATTCAAAAACAAGATTTTTATGTCCATCTGCAGAATACAAGAGAAGTGAGTTTACCCCGGTGCAATAGAGATCTATCAAATGATTCTAAACTGTTAACAGCTTTGCATTATTTCTAAGCTGACAAGTAGATTAGTCCTCTTATGAACAATTGAAAACACTTCAGAAAGACTATATTGAAAATGCAGGACCCTTTCGAAGTAGAAAACTCAGTGCAGCAAAAGTGAGAAGCTTGTGATCACTGACGGCTCAAACTGCTGCTCGTCAATACATAACTTCAAAATTAAATTTTGCCAAAAAACATGAAAAAGAAGTTGCTTTTTCAGTCAAGTGAGACAAAGATTAATTCAGCTCAGATGGGTTCCAGCACATTGAGATAAACTATGACTTGACCATTTATGTTTTCTGACTGGATTCTAATAAAACACCTTTAGGGGATTTTAAAGAGAACCACAACCCCCTCAACAAAGAACAGCTGACAAAAAAAAAACAACTGAAGAATAGCAGAACATGTCTCCAGAAAATTTCACTCTACTGGTATCTTCCATGCTGAGAAGAGTCGAGTCTGAAAAATACCAGCTGACATCGGTAAAAATCTAAATAATGAGAGGTGAAATGGTCTTAGTCGCATTGAGTTTCCACTGTGGGCCTGAATTTTTAATACAGTAGCTCTAAACTGTTTTTTCACATAAGAGCGAGGACCGTGCTGTTCAACATAAAAGTAACGCAATAAATTTAAGGTGATACAATTGATATTTAAGCGATTATGCACTGAGGTATACTCACTTATGTTGTATAAAATAAGAATAAAAATGAAGCTCTGAATCACATTTTTATATTCCATTAAGACGGACGACTCCAATCATAAAACCCTAGGTGCACACATACTGAGACCTACAGATTTTTCTTATCAAAAAACATAATTTAGCAGTGAAAGTGTGATTTAACAGTGAAGCCACAGAATTAATCCCTTACCAGTAAGTCTGCACATCCAATTCGTGGACTGATTGAACTTTAATGACTCGAGGATGACGCTGTTTTTATTGCCCTGTTCCTGTAACTTGCATAAGTCAAAAAAAATGGGATGACTGTCCACACCGTTTGTTATTCTTTACGGTCTAAAACCTGTCACTCTTCTAAAACTGAAGAAAGTACGCTGACCAGGAAACAGAATCCTTCTTGTGTTTTACATCAAGTTACTGTTCTAACGTCAACAGAACTGCAACTGGTTTCAGCCAAACTATTCGCTTTTTTTTTTTTTTTTTTGCAGCTTTAGTGTTTTGTCAGAAATGCTGAATATGAAGTGAGGAAGGAAATAGAAGACATGGGAAGTGTAATGGAAGGTGCCTCAGAAAAGGAATCCTCAAATTAGGCAGATGTTCAATATTTGAGCATCGCCACTGTGTTCTTGCTGGAGCTTGTTTTTCGAACTAGGATTCCCATGATGCACTGCACACTGAGAAGTCATACTGTATGTAGGAGCGCTGACACTCCCCCCAAAACCATGGAGCTCTTGTGTCTTGACAATTTACTTCAACAGAAATGTTCGTATTTAGTGTCCTGTGGCGTCCTCTCAGTCGAAATGTAGAGCTGTGTAAAAGATTATCCACACCACCTGGTAAAGAGAAAAGAAAAACGACTGATTAGACGCTAATAAACACAAATAGAATCATTACAAACAGCAGATTGAGACACTTCAAACTGACAGATAAGTTGCAAGCATGATTGATTTCAATTTAATTGTATAACAGATGCTTAAAATTGAATTCTTTCATGTCAAAAAGAACATTTTCATATATTTACATCTCTATTATTCCTCAGATAAATAACAGCACTTTAACCATTCATGTGTATGAGGCAAATAAAAAAAGAACTTAAGTCAGAATGATGTTGTAGATATTCTGATCTGGCATTTGGCAGTCAAAATGTAATTATGTATATCTTGAATTAGAGTGTTGACTGAACAAAATGGCACTGCAGGTATCTACAGTTATGTCAAAAGCTAAGCAGGTGGAAGGCACTACGGCACTGCAGTCATAGCCGGATAAAACAGACATTTTACCACCATGTCAGAGCAGCCTGAGCCCAAATTTCTTAAAATATATTTCGACCCCACATTTCTAATAAACAAAACTCTCATTCTGCACAACATCCTTGCAAACAAACTCTTCCTGTCTCATGACATTCTGTAATGATATTACCCCTCCACAGCAACTGCCATTACCTCAGCTAACACTGCTGCATTTTGAAGGGGATGGCTTTTGGCTTTTTAAAATGACATTATAGATATTAATAAAAAAAATCCTGACTTGTCAAGTGACCAGTCAAAATTACATTGCTGACATCTGGAAAGTTTGAATCTGGATAGTCAAACTCAGCTATTAAATGTTCAACTGTTGCCACAGTTTATATACATGTCAGATAGTAAAATCAAAGCCTGGCCAATCGTACTGCAAACAGCAAAAACATATAGAAATCAGATTAGATCCTTCATCTGCGCCACTGGAACTTCCATGGATCACTAAAAGCTCCTAAGTATTTTGTGTGGAATAACTGAAGGACGAATCAACATGGAATGCCACTTCTGCAAAGTGAGTCTGAGGTAAATATTTTATGTTCTCAGGCAGCAGCATCGTGCCAGCTGGTCAGGTTGTTCTGCACAACTTTGTGTTGAATTCAAATTCACTTCCAAAAGCTCTGAAGCCGCCACAGGACTTGTTGATTAAAGATTTTGCCACATTTTACTCATAACTGTCACATTTCTTCTGGGAGAGCCCATTATTGCATCAAAAGGGCCTTCAGAGGTGCAGCTTTACTGTCTATTCTCAGTAAGCACTCACATATGAGGTACTTCTCTACATGCATCAAACCTCAGTAAATTAAGTTTCAGTTGAATGTTTAACGAGTTTAAAAGTACAGAAGCTTACAAATTAAAGATCTTTAAGATTTCCAATCTAGTACAAGACCTTGACTTTTAGCAATGTCATAGCAGGGCCTGTAATTTCAAATTAAAATCAGTATTTTAAAGATAAGATTCCCTGCTTCAAGGATTAATTCATTTCCAAGACAAAGTTGAACTAAAAGTCTAAGCTTTAAGCACTTTTTTTTTTACAATTACCTCAGACCTAAACTGTCATAATCCTGGTCTGAGAGAAAATGTATGCACTATAAACTAGATCTTGATAATAGAGATAAATAAATAGGCTATTTTAACCTTTATTTCAAATATGTTTCCTATCCTTATAACAAAAATGATATGTTTCTGAAACATTAGCATCCCCACCAGAAACAGGGCGAAAGACGTCATGAAGCCTTCTTTGGTGAGTTCCCACGTGCCTCCATACTCTTCCTCATCGATCTGCTGAAAGCTGCTGAAGTATACATACAGGACGCCAGCGTTGATGATGCAGAATCTAGCGGAGAAAACACATGAAAACGTTAACTTTTCAGTGTTTTCTTTGCAACAATCTCACATAAATAGGCTCAGAGGAAAGAGGAAATGTTTCGGCAGACAGTACAGAACACTTACATGGCTATTCCCAGAAATCCTTTCAACGGCGCAACGCCCCATATCACACCGAGGATAACTGCAATAATTTGTCGAAGCCAGTAAATCACATCTAAAAATTCGTCCTGTGAAAGAAAATATGGAGACTTGATTCAAAGAACGACTTGATTAAAATAGCGTTAATGTCAGTAACGAATTTAAAACAACGCCTAAGTAGAGAGTGTATTTTAGTCATGTGTGTATGTGATGGGAAAGTCTTGCCACATCTAGCCCTGATGCAGGTAATTATATTTTATTTTATTCCATCCATTTGTAAAATTAAAAAAATTAATGTAAATACAAACATCCTCCAAACTAGAATGAAAGGGAGCAGAAAGAAGACAAGTCTTTAATCAGGATCAGACCAGTTCTTTTCCTTTTAAAATAAAATAAAAACACATAAGATTGGTTGTCTATCACCTTCAAACAGCATCTCTTGTCCTGACCTCTGTGGTTGAGTGTTATTTGCATTAACATGAGTCATGTTTAGGGATAAACAAATACGGCGTTAGGGTTCTTGCAATGGTACGGGAGAACCCAAACTGTTGACTGATGGCTTAATTTTACTGGATCTTCCCTCCAGCATCACAAAATAGATTAATTATTGCTTACTTTGTTTTAACACAACTACAGAGTAGAAATCTTTGGAGTTTGGACTGTTTGTTGAGCTACACTATGACTTCATTTCTTCAATTCAGTGAGTAGAGAAGCCTGACAAACATTAAAGCGCCTTGTCATTTTGAACAAAGGTCATATCACCAACTATCGCTATCTATTTGACAGTTAGCCAGCCCATCCAGACCACATTAAGCATGGCAGCTAGCTCCTGACAGCCGTCTTCGTGGACACATTTCAGAACATTACGCACATTTAGAGCTTTGAGGCAACAAATACCAATTGCAAACTACAAGTGTTGTGCTAAATAAAGGTCCACTGACTGACCTTCTCTTCCCAAACAGCATTACTGCTGAGGGCTTTGCTCCATGTGGACTGTTTTACACCCCCATTCAGCAGATGACTTTCTTCTTTCCGCTTTGAACTGCTCGTCATTCTTTGCTGTTTTCTTCGGCTATAGACGTCGAAAAGTTAGAATCCAAATCTGACGACGCCTGAGGTTAGATTTAAATCTCCGGAGCGGACCAGAGGGAAGAAATACAGAGGAATATTTGAAGGTATTAAAGGAATCTATGCTCCGCTGAGCTGACAGATTTCAGTCGCAAACCGTAAAAGGGCATCTGAGCATGCGCAATATTGTTTGACCCCGGTCAGCAAGAGCCAATCAGAAAGTGCGACGTTTCTGCGCCGCTATTGTCAGAAAGCCATTGAAAGCCACAGCGACCCCCGATGGTGAAAATCTTCAACTGCACAGTGTCCCCAAAGTGCACAGTGAAGAGTTTACCAAAAATGTAATAATACAGTGAAAGAAAAACTGACAACAAATAATCTTCACTTCCCGAAAAGGTATTCTAAAAAGTGAAACAAACAAACACAATGTACTTTCACCCATCTCCACAATTCTAGCTCGACGATTATTAGGGCTGAAATTAATCCATTGATCTCAATGAATCAGTGTTTCTTTTGAAATGCAAAATTATGTTTTACATACCAAATAAATTACTAACATTAACATTGTTTGCTGATTGTTTTTTTTTCAGTGAATTAACCCTCCTGTTGTCCTCATTTCCCTGTCTGAAAAAAATCCCAAAATTCAGCAAAAAATAAAAATAAAAATAAAAAATCCCAAAATTTTTAAAAATTTGCAAAACCTTCAGGAAGAAAATTCCAATAATTCTTTAAAAGTTTCCCTTAAAAGTTTTATTTTAAAAATTCCCCAAATTTGGCAAGAAAATTCTTGTAAATATTTTCAAAAAATGAGTAAAAATCTTCCCAAAAAAATCCTAAAAAATATCTAAAGTGATTACATACATATCAGTAAAACTTCTAATATTTTCTTTAAGAAAATTCACATAAAAATCAATCAAAAGCCAGCAAATTTTGCTGGATTTTGGTTGGGTTTTTGTTGTGAATGCTCTTTTTCCACCAAAAAATGTTCAAAGATTTCCCAGAAATGTTGAAAATGTGGACATCAGAAGTTTCACTGTGAAAATATTTTTTTTCCTACATTTTCAAACTTTAAAATGGGCCAATTTTGTCCTGCAGGACAACATGAAGGTTAAACAATTAATGGACTAATTGTTGCAGCTCTATTGATATTTCAAATGATAACAGTCAGCAACATGTGTCTGAGAACAGCGTTAATGGTCAAGGGACAGTTCTCTGCAATGGAAGACAATGAGTGAAAAATGAAGCACTATGACCTCAGTGAGGCCACCAGCTGCAGGCATGGGTGTTGAGGTTAGGTTAGTCCTGCACAGCCAGACTGTTCTGCAGAACACAACAGTCAGGCTGTGTTTCATTACCATTATGCACAAAATGCTCTGTCCTGTTTGTATTTCTCTAACTCAATTACAATCATATTGGGTGGAGGTAAGCAGAGGATGTGGCTTTGCTGTTCCTTTGAAATAGTAACAGGGGAAATGTTTTGGTGGAACATTTGCATGTATGGAGGCAAGATCTGTGGCTGAGCAGGGCTGCCTTACTGCGCAACAGCAAAACTCTAAAATTTCAGCGTGGTAGTTTGCTAGCCTGGAGGTTGTTTCCTATTGAAAATGGTAAAAAAGAAAAAAAAGACAGCAGATGGGGAGGAGAAAGCCATATGAAATGTGCAGCCGCTGGTAGGCTTATAACAGCAGTCTACATCCAGTGAGTAAAGACTAAGATCAGGTGCATTGCAAGTTAAGAAGCAGGTAAAATGCGCACCTAGGTGTGCTGAGTCATTCTAAGGACATGGAACATCACCTCTCTGGTGGGGAAGGCAGGAGATCTGGTGTGGAAGGTGGAGTGGTGCCAGCTAGAAACAGTTGAGCTACTGCCATGTAGAGCAAACCTTTGTATGTCTGAGACACTTGGGGTTTAAAAAAGGGAGCAGAACTGCCAACAGATCACCATGAGCGTGAACTACAAATGTCTGGTGTGAGGTCTTAAACAGCACCTTTGGAAGAATTTTCAAAGGTGCTATTGCTATTTTGTTGGGTTATTGGTGGCTCCAACCCTCCAGTGAGCCTACAGAGGTGGCAGGCGGTGTATAGAAAATGGATGGATGGATGGATGGATGGATGGATGGATGGATTCCAAGAGAAGTTGGGGACATAGATGGAGGCAGACCAGGAAGATTTGTAGGAAGCAAGAAGCTCTTCAGTGTTAAGGCAATAATGGTCACTGAGATTCACCCTGAGATGCTGAAGCTCTAAACACTGTTGGCCTGTCTTGGCTGACATGTCTCTTCAGTGTTGCATGGGGGTCCAGGACCGTGCCTGTGGAGACCAGAATAGTGGTTCCCATGTTCAAAATAGGGGGATGAGAGAGTGTGCTCCTATTATCAGAGCATCATACTGCTCAGCCTTCATAGGAAAGCTTAATCCTGGGTCCTGGATGCCATCCAGTCCTAGAACAACCAAAGTGGATGTTGTGTTCCTGGCACAAAGTCAAGAGTGATGGGAAATGGATCATACATGGACATCACAGCTCGACAGATGGGCTGGTGCACCTTCAGCATGATGCAGCCGTCACACTGGTGGTGCACTGGTGAAGAGTGAGCTGAGCTGGTAGGGAAAGCTTTCAATTTGGAAAGTTGACATATGTTGGTAAATGAATGAAAATGAATAGATGGCTGAAGTAACATTAAGTGTCTGAGAAAACACATGTAAAAGACAAATGAAGAAAAATGTAGATGAAAGAAAAGTAAAAACAATATATTCATAGCGTCACGCATACACTTTTGTGTCCTACAATTTGGGTACAGTTATCCATCATGCCATATCTTTACATGTAAAAGGTGGACACAGTCGTCATTATTATCCTTGTTATTATATTTATTCTAGTTTTGTATTTCTGGTCTTTCTTTTTTCTGAACTTTTTTAAAAAAGAATCTAGCTCTTATCTTATCTTATTTTCACCCTGCTTCTTTAAAAGTCATTATCATCAAGTGGCTTATTTTGAATAGATTTTATGTTGTACTGTATGGCATGTGTTGCTACATTGGTGAAATTTGATGCTTTTTTGTTTGTTTGTTTTTTAAACAGGCTTCCTTTTCTATGAAATGTGAAGTAATTACAATAAATAATATGTCTATTTGTATTGCCGAACCTTCATGGATGCTCACTTACTTTATATATATATATATATTTGCAATCAGACTTGAAATTCTCTTGGACCATTTTTCTGTCATCCTCACTCGTGTCCAGCAGAGGGCTTCATTTATGAGCTGCTCAGCATTTACTCCATCATATTTAGTGTCATCTTCCACTGACACACACTCTGATTGGAGATAATCATGATTGTTTAACCTTAACTGACTTGCTTCATTACCTAATTAACCAGTGTAAAGGGGTAATTGGGCAAATAATTGATTAGAATGATTCACTGGTGGCTCTAATACAGCCTCAGGCTAAAACCATTTAATAATGATTGACAGAAAGATTGACAGGTCAGTAATCAGATATGATAAGGAAGAGAACACCTTGAAGATTATTGTGTGATTAAAATGCTCAAAGACGGTTGCTCCCATAGAAGGTCCTAACATCCTCAAACACGAGGAAACAAACTCAGTATTAAACCTAATTAAATTGTGATGAACAAAGTATCTTCTGTTTATTGCTATAAATGGAATAAACCTCATCAGGAGCAAACAAAGAATATCTGACTTCAGAATAAATTCTGGTTTTATTTCATATGTATCCCTCCCTTTCTAGCTGTATGTTTTCACTTGTTTTACAAGGTCAAATATGCCATGAAATCAGTTATAAATACATTTGTTTCAGACCCTGAAGGCATGTGAGACAGTCGGGCGCTTCAGTTTCTCTTCTGAGTCTTAAAGTTGACCCACTGAGCAATGACTCATTCAGAAAGATGTGGAGGATGTGTCATCATCTTTCATTTGAGTCTAATTGCACACATGCATAATAACAGCCTAATGTAAATCAATAAGAACCTTAGATCAGTCTTAGCTGTAAGTTACAGTGACCCTGTTTCCATGTGGAGAGCTTCATCTGCCATGATTGTACTATAATAATCAGAAGTGGCAGAAAAGGAACCACATGTGCTATTGCTGCTTGTACTTAAAATACTTCTCTTGGCATAAGAAAGTGTCTATATTTATGTCTGATAAACATTTTAGTCCATAGAAACCTGAAAAAGTAGAGTTTGTTCTGCCAATGAATAAGTAATTTATATTTAACATACTATTGATTTAGTGGATTGGGCAAGATCATTCATTGGATGAGCAAAATTTCATTAATAAAAGACACAACTTTATTCATCCCAAAGGAAAATCTTGTGTCAGACATGGCTCAGATTTTTTTTTTAATGAGATTTTACATCTGAAAATGGAATATCGCAGATTAAACTGAAAACAGGCACATGAAAGTGAAACATTGCACATGACCATGACATGTTGCACTTGTAACTTTGTAACTGAAATACTGCATCTGAATGTGAAATTGTCCCTATAAATTTAAAAAACTGCACATGGTAATGACACATTTACACCTAAATATAAAATGTTGGACATTGAGTTGAAGCATTGCACCTGAAAATGAAATATTGTACCTAAATATGAGATATTGCACATGAATTTGAAACACTGCATGTTTAAATGCAATATTGTGCATAAATCACTCACCATCACTCCTCCCTCACTGACTCAATCTCACCCTCCTTCCCCCAGCTGGTCCACCATCTCATCCTTAACAATCCAGTCATTTTGGGTGAAAAGTGAACTGGACAGGCTGAAACGGGGCAAAGCTGCTGGTCCTGATGGTATCAGCCCCAGACTGCTGAAGGTCTGCCCCAGTCAGTGTGACATCCTCACATAGCTGTTCAACCCCAGCTTGAATGGGCAGAAGATCCCCGCGCTGTGGGAAACATCCTGCATAGTCTCTGTCCCCAAGAGGAAACATCTTACTGACTCCTGTTACTACAGACCTGTAGCCCTCACTTCTCACTTCATGAAAACACTGAAGAAACTGGTCCTCTCCCATCTAAGACGCAGGGTGAGGACCTACCCTGCATTTCCCCTATCAGTCCAGCATTGGTGGGGATGATGCCCTCATCTACATGCTACAGAGGACCTATGGACATCTGTATACCGTAGATGCGACTGTGAGGAATATGTTTTTTATTTTTGAGTGTCTTCAGCACTATCAAGTTGGGGCTGCTTGGTGAGAAGATGAGGATGATGCAGGTGGAGGCAGCGCTGGTCTCCTGGGTCATGGACTATCTGATCTGCAGACCACAGTATGTTCGGCTGCAGAAATGTGTGTCCAACAAAATCGTCTGCAGTGCAGGGGCCCCACAAGGAACTGTGCTGTCTCCTTTCCTCTTCACATTATATACATTCAACATCGGATATAACTCAGACAGCTGCTGTCTTCAGAAACATTCTGATGGCTCCGCGGTTGTCGGCTGTGTCAGAGGAGGACATGAGGAGGAGTACAGGGACATGGTCAGGGACTTCATTGACTGGTGCAACCTCAACAATCTTACACTGAACACCTCTAAAACCAAGGACTTCAGGAGAAAGAAGTCCACACTGGAACCGGTCACCATTCTTGGCACAGAGATGGAGGTTGTCTCCAGCTAGAGGTACCTGGGAGTGCAACTGGACGACAAACTGTACTGGTCCAGACATATAGATTTAGTACACAATAAAGGCCAAAGCAGACTTTACTTCCTGCAAAGGTTAAGGTCTTTTAACATCAGCAGGCCTCTTCTACGTACATTTTACCACATTTTGCCAGTGTTTTATTCTTTAGGGTTGCGTGTTGGTGGGAAGGGACTCATTCCAGGAACAGAAACAGGCTGAATAAGCTGATTAAGAAGACGAGCTCCACAACTGGTGTTGAGAGAGAATCAGTCCAACAGGTGGCTGGGGTGAGAATGCACAAGAAACTGAACTCTAGCATGAACAATGCTTCTCACCCGCTTCATAATCTGGAAGTGTTTCAGCAGAGCCCCTTCAGCCACAGCCTCACCCCCCTCAGTGGAAGTCTGAGTCCTTTCTATCAGCTTCAATCAGGCTTTTGGATTCACAGTAATTCTTATTAATGTTTTAACTTATGAGTTATATGCTGTGCATATGTTTTTAACTTTTAGGATTATTCTAACTTATATACTATTTATATGGTCATACTGATAAGTGATGGCGTTCTGTCAGGTTTGTGGATTCTCTGTGTGTTTACATGCTGCTGTTAGAAGTCATTTCCTATAAAGGATTAATGAAGCATTACATTTTTTCTTTTCCAAATATGAAGTATAGCACATGGAAAAGAAATGTTGCAAATAATGAATAAAATACTGCACACATACTCCAAATACTATGCCTAATAATAAAATATTGCACATGTAATTGAATGTGAAATTGACACGATTAATTGAAATACTGCACATGATAATGACACAGCTACACCTGAATCTAAAATCCTGCCCCTTCGATTTCAAACATTGAACTTGAAAATGAAGTATTGTGGATAAATATGAAAAAATGTGCATGATAACAGCATACAGCACTTCAATACAATGAGATATTGCACTTGAATCTGATGCATTGCATGTTTTAATGCAATATTGCACATAAATATGAAATATTGCACATACAAAATATGAAATACTCCATATGGTAATGGAATATTGCACACAAATTCAAAATATTATGCATGATAATAAAATATTGCTCATGAAACTGAAATATTGTGCATGCAATTGAAATATTACACCTGAATGTGAAACTGACACTATGGAGATACTGCCCATGATAATTACACATGAATATAAATATAAAATGCAACACATTGAATTTTAAACATTGCACCTGAAAGTGAAATATTAGGCATACGAAATACTACACGTTATAATGACAGATTTCATCTAAATGTGAAACACTGCAAATGAAATTGAAACAGTGCATGTCTAAGTGCAGCATTGTGCATAAATATGAAATATTTCACATAAAATAAAATATTGCATATGATCAGGAAATACTGTACTCAAATTTGAAGCATTGTGCAAAATGGTAAAATATTACACATGCAGTTGAAACATTGCAACTGACACTGAAATACTTTACATAAATATAAAAAAAATACACTTAACTATAAAATGTTGCACATGAAACAGAAACAGTGCATTAAAGTGCAACACTGTGCATAAATATGAAATATTGTACATGTCTATTGCACATGAAATATAAGATATTGCACACGATGCACCTAAACGGGAAATATTGCACATTACAGTGACATATTGCACATAAATGTAAAATATTGCACCTCAAAATGCAATATTGCACATGAAACTAAAATATTGCAGTGGTATAAAACTGATATTGGACAAACTAGTCAGAAGGTGTGATTATTCAAAATGACTAATACAAACTGTTGCACTGATTTAATTGTATTCATTTATTTTTTCTTGTTGAGCCTAAAGCTGTGTTTTCATAGTTTGGGGGTCTTTGTGTGTTTTCTGTTGGTGTCCTGCAGTAGCTGTGAGAACTGATGCAGGCTGACTGTACTACCTCTTTAAGGGAGGTTACCTGGGGAGGAGGAGGGGGACAGGTGTGAGCTGCATCATCAGCTAACGGGGACCGGGCACGTGTTTATGTCCCGTTCATAAACTTGAGCAGGACCCCCCCGGTGCCGCCGTGTCCCGGTCGGACGGGATGTCTGACTCACTGCTGCTCTCTGCGCGGCGGAGCTCGAGCTTTCACGCCAACTCCACCGTCAGTGACGTCTGCATCACGTGTCCGTCTCTTCCCTCGGCACGTCGGTCGTATTTTCCTCCCCTCCGCTGCCTGCCTGCTTTAACACTGAGAGCCACTCGAAATAAACAAGCGCAAAAGCAGGGGGGCCGTTGCAGGGACCGGTTCGGCTCCGGTGTCACGGTGATCAGCGGCCGATGGACGGAGGGGTCGGACACCTATAAGTTACCATCAGTGGAGCCCGAACCTCCGGTCCGTTTCTGGCTCCACTGAGCCCCGTATCAATGTAAACTTTGTCATACCTGCGCTGAATAGACGGAGCTCCGACCGCGAGAGGTGAGTGTAGCTTTTTGTTATACATTTGTACAAGTGTTTCACCTTTCCCAAACTTGTGCGAGCTATTGTGGAGGCTTACCTTTGCGGGCTGCGCTTTGGCTCAGCGGTGCTGGCCAGCTGCATGTCGCCTGCTTAAAATGGCGACAGCCGACGGGGGGGTGAGAGAGAGAGAGAAAGGGAGAGAGAGAGAGAGGGTGAGGGAGAGTAGTTTTTTGGGCTGGGGGGCTTGCCTTTTCCCTCCGCTCTGAATTGGTTCCACTGTTCCAAACCTAAAACGCCGACGAGCCCATTAAGTTGGGTCTCACTCCGCCTAAGTTGAGCGGAAGATGAACACGCATCATTTTCGGAAATGTTTGACGCCGCTGCGCTCTGGGACCAGCGTTACAGTGCGGCTACTTTGTATCTGTGCAGTCTCACCCAATACTGCTAATTGCTCACATTTCCAAACACTGTTATTTCATATCAGCAGCAATTAGGTGCTGTCAGATCATGTTAAAACCAGATCTGTGCGTTTTTCACCCAACGAATTGCCAGAGTTTGCCCATTTCTTCAATCTGTGCTTGAATGAAGAAGTTAGAAATCACTTTGACACTCATAACTAATCCTGCTGTTTCATAGATTGAAAGGCTTGTGTGTTATTCCTCAAGTGTCAAGGTGTTCACGTGCTAGTGTACACATTTCATCTCATAGTTTATGTTTTATTGTATGTTCCCTAACAGCCGGTTATGAGTTTGCAAGCTGTTGCCTTGGTTATTTATCATGTCAGTGTTGTCATGAGTGTGTGTGACTCCAGGGATTAGAGCAAAGCTTTCCCAGACAGCTAATTTGTGTGTGATGTCCACGTGAGTCCCAGGCATAGACGCAGCTTAATCCAGCTGTCTGTTTATCACCCACGGTGCAACTTTTCCTCGTACAACAAGCCAGTTTTCACACTTCTACTGATCACATGTGGAACAATAATACAGAGTCACTGTATCAGATATGGGGAATTTCCAATTACAGATGAAAACATGCACAGTATTGCTACTGCTGTTGGGATGCCTCGTCTCACTGTGTTTCATTGTGTTTCTGTGGCTTCATGTCTCACTGAATAGTCCCCCCTTCTCCCCTCTCTCCCTGTCTCTCCACCTCCAAGCCTTTTCTCCTTCTCTTCTGTTTTAGGTTTGCAGCTGACACAGGTTGAGCTGCTTTGTGTGCGAGGGTCAATCAGCAATCACTTACTAAAACCATATTTTGGCCTTGCACTTTTGTTCACATCGCCACTTAAGAGTCACTGTCTTTTTGCTTTAATCGCTTCCATTTTAAGCTCATCTATTGACCCGCTGACGACTTCATAAACCAGAGCAGTTCTTTGCAGTCTCTCAGTAATGACTTTTCATCTGTGAGTTTTCCCACCTCTCTGTACTGACCCATGAAAATGACAATTTGTTTGCAGATCCCCACCAACTATGACCACAAAAACAGAGTCAGCCGCTGCTCAAGAGCCTTTTTCACAATGTTGGGGGAAGAGCAGCGCGATCCACTCGCACGTCCACAGCCACCAGGTTTGGGTCAGCAGCGGGAGCAGCCTCTTGCTCTGCTTGGCTGGTTAACAGCTTGTGATGTCAGCCATTTTAGGTTGGACAGCACAGAGCATGGTGCTCCGCCATTTTTCTCTCCCTCCCCTCTCTCAGCAACCCAGTTTTAACGCATGCACTGGCAGTGGCCACAGCAATGCAGCCGTCTGCAGCCCACACAGCCATCCGTTCCCTGACCTGAGAGCAGCCCAAATGGGACTCAGGATGAGGCGGGACGACACAGCAGGAACACTGTCATTGAGGTTTTCTTATTGTTGCCAGCATTGTGTAAAAACTGAAACAGCCATGGAAGGACGCTTAGATAAACAGAACATGGGAGCATTTCTAGTGGTAGTGAGTGAAACCCTGGAGGTGATTGACTGGAGAAGGTTACATGGAAGTGTGTCTGCTTAAGGTGGGAGTGAGCAACCAGCGAGGCATTTTTGTTTAGAAATTATGGCGAAGGATTTGTGTTTAAGGGCGCAGAAGCTCATAGACAGGAGAGGGTTCATGTTGGTAAAGTCAGTTAGCTTGAATGCAGGCATCTGCCAAGATATGGGGCTTCTTCATGTATCCATGCCTGCATTACCTACAGTGAATACAAGAGCCCTGCATGACTTCTAGGCCCCTGCAGGCCGAACACAAGAGCCACAGAGAGAGCTTGGAGGGTGTGGGGGACGGGACAGGGTAGTCACCCAGGCAGATGTCTGGACGGACACTCAGCACTGACTTAACAGGAAGAGACGGCATCAGGCCCGGCCAATAGCATGGCTTGGCGATGGCGACCACACCTAACAGAGAGACATCAACACCGCGTGAGGGAGGCACTGAAATAGGAGCAGGGCAGGGACTCTCCAAATACCACTCACAGGGGTGTGTGGAACAAACAAGCCCCGCTAGAGCCGAGGACCGGGTGGCATAGGAGATGTGCACCAGTGTGTAGGTCTGAGCAACCGTGTGAGTGCATGTTTACCCACATGTGTGTGCTCGAGAAAAACGAGCTGGTGGGAGAGAGAGAGAGAGTGAGAGGGGGTAGGAGGTGGTTGCCATGGGGACAGTAACACACCAGTGGCGCTGCCGACCTGTCTCCCTGGGCCAAACTTGTTCCGAGAGGGAGGAATGGTGGGAGGGAGGGAGGGAGGGGAAGCAAAGAGTGCAGAGACGGTTGGAGAGGGAGGGGGTAAGAGGGTGAAGAGAAAGAAGACGAGTTGGGAAGCAAAAAAAGGAATGGGCTGCTTGTTGTGCACCAATTCTGAATGTGTTTCACACATTAATATGGACGCTACACCTGTATTCTCAGCTAGGTGATGAGATGAGTAGCTTAGCTAGCTTGCAGTTTTCCTAAGAAGCTGCCGGCTTTGTTGTGTATGTGTGTGCGTGAGTGAGAGTGCTATTATTGGTCTGTACTCAGAGGATATAGCCCAGGCCCAGACAAGAGTCAGGCCAGCGGATGAAAGGAGGTCATGCAGCGCTGAGCCATTGATGAGGCGTAGATAATATAAGTTATGAACCGAGAGGTCAGCAACGTTGTCTTTGTGTGCCACGGTGAGATCTCTGACTCTCGCGCACAGGAAAATGGCAGCCCGACTACATCAGTAAACAAGCCTCACACACACAAGCATGCAGGCAGCCACCCCCGCACGCCACACACACACACACACACACATACAAACACAAACGCGAGTACACATGCACCCCCGCCCACCACACCTCCCTCCTCTCCAGTCTCAAGCTCGCAGGAAACCCACACATGCAAATGCTGACACACATAGCAGACACAAACCCACCGTCGCCACATGGTCAGTCGACGTATGTGCGACGTTCAAATTAAAGTTATCGGCCGATGCACTCGCGGCAGTGAGTCAACAGAACCCGTCTGAGTCGGGCATTGCTGAGACATGAGCTGCACATTTGGGCTCGCCTATAATAGCTCTGCTTGCATTGTTGCAGTCTTCACCTGTGTGAGGCCTCTGCTGGCTGCTCCTGACTTGCTGATGTTTTTCTGCTGTAGTGTTCACACAGTTATGGTATTTTTTTTTTCCTGAAATGCCAGCAGTGGGATATGTGAAGTTAGTAAAGCACTGCCAGTCAGTCTTAACACTTTTTAATATGTGCAAATAGGATTTTATACTTAGGGAGGCATTGTGTCCTTATAATTTTAGTAATTACTGTGCACGAGCCACTCGAATGCATGTGTGTGCGCAGACAGACAGTGAAGCTGAACTCCAGGTTGTGTCCACTGGCTGAACATTCCAGGCTTTGCAGTGCAGTGAGGAGGAGGAGGAGGAGGGAGGAAGAGAGGGATGGAGGGAGGGAGGGAGGGAAAGTCTATGTGATTGTAGTTTGGAGCAAGAAGGAGGCTTCGAAGCATGGGGGTAGGCCGGGTTGGGCAGGCTCGATGGAGGGGGGTATCAGGAAGGAAAATTCCTCACTGAAACACCTCAGTGCTTCCTCCACGATAGTTAACACCCCTCCTTTCCTTGCCTCCTCACCCCAAACCGGCTGCCCATCCCCCACTATCCTCTCCCATTCGCTCTCCCTCTCCCTCTCCTCTCCTCTCGCCTGCCACCCACACCCAACGCGACCACGTGATGGATGGCTGAGACTGCCCACCCATAAGCCTTTGTGTCGGTCATGTGACCAGCCTGCCTTGGCAAAGTGGTGCCCCCTGATGCAGAACTGAATGGCAGGGGAGTAGGAGGGGTGCACAACAAGCCAAGCCAAGGGCAGTTACTCTCTCTGGGAGGGTGCAAGTGGGAATAAGGGGCATCACGTTCCCTCCACAGTAGCAAACTTCATTTGCCTGTTAACCCCTCACACTCAGACCCACACTGAGGGTTGCATGCCTCTTTTTTCTGTTTTGCGGATCCAAACGGGGACTGCTGGCAGCTTTCAAATGCAGGACGGTGAAGTCTTTATACCTTCGCTCAGTTAGTGTGTGAAAGGGCGTCTGTCAATCCGCGGTCCTGTGAGGGTTAACTGGGCTTTGTGTGGCAAACCAAGGACTTATGCGTGTGTTTGTGGGTACACGACAAAAAGAGCATTTGCCATCGAACAAGTGGTGTTTGACTAGAGACAGGTAGATTCATTGCATGACTCTGAGTTGGCTGCTCACCTTAGACTCATGATCGCTGCTGCAACAGCCTTGTGAAGGTATGCGTAGACTGAAACTACCCCCACGCCCAATATGAGCTTACTGTCTTACTGGAGCTGCTCTGTTTGTGTATAGGAAGGGTACAATCTAACAAAAAAGGATTATCTACCAGCAGAGGGGAATTTGTTTCGGGTTTGTTTGTGAAGTATCTTTGCGTAGGGATGTGTTGATCTTTTTGGGTTTTTCGGGTGTTCCAGTCGCACCTTGTTCAGCCGGTGAGCTTTTGCTGGTCTGTGCGTGAGGTGTCATGTCGAGGCAGAGTGACTGGGAGAGTAATTGCCCTAGAGCTGTCCTCCAACACTACATCACCACTTCTGAGTTCGAAGGAAGGAAGGGAGGGAAAAGCTCCTCCACAGGAAGCTTCGCCATTTTGCAAGGAGACACAGAATGTATAAGTGTAATGAACATTATTTAAAAATCCACACCCTCATCCAGGTGTGTTTCAATCTGTGCTGCCTATGTTGTCTTTCCATCTTTACTGAGGAACATCTGTTGAACCACCCACTTGCTTAATTATCAAGCACACTCTATCTTAAGCAACGCATTCGCAAGTGGGTATTTGAAAGCACAGAGGCAGTGGATTAAAGAAATACAGAATGTGCTTTCTCTGTGGGGGTGTGTCTGAAAGAGGGGAAGTGAGACAGAGTTGTGTGGGGGAAGGGAAAGAAAGGGGTAGGACAGGAGCGCTCCCAAAAAGCCATAGTGAAGAAGCAGGCTGAGCTCATTTTAATGCCCTCATAAAGGAGATAGCCTTGAGTTTCGTGGGGCTAGAGAGTTGAGGAGAGGCCGTGATTTTTTTTTTTTTAATATTCAATATCACCAGCACCTCTAGACTTTCAGGAGTCTTTTCACAAGGCGTCATCACTACGTATGCTGTTGATACCTTACCTGAAAATATTAACGAGGAAACTGACTTGTACTGCGTTTAGTAATACATCCCATCTCCTCTATCATTTCTACTATAAGGTTTAAAATTGTGTGTCGCTAAATGAATGTCCAGTGCAGGTGTATCCCATTAGATGGTTATTAATGAAATAACACGTTTTACTCTCTTATTTCCAGGATTTCCCTGAATACTGCAGCGAGAACCACATCAGGACCTATGGAAAAGTCCCGCCTTCGTCCTTCCCCCATGCCTGGTCTATAGTCAACGAGAAACCCTTATTCTCTCTGACACCTCGCTCTCAGCCATTTGACCGACCCTCCCCACCCTGTGGTCACACCATGGCCAGCAAGAGGAAGTCTACGACTCCTTGTATGATCCCCAGCAAGATTTTCCGCCCCCCTGAAGAGGTGGAACGGGACTCTCCGGTTCTTCTCCATCAATCCAGGATTTCTGCTGGGGACAGACAAAGTCCTCTGGATCCTGGAGAGGCATCTAAACCGGAGGCAGGGGACGCTGTCAAAGACGGCGCTGGTACTTATACCTGTAAGCCTTGCAACTTTGAAACCCATGACCTTAACTTGTTCTTGGATCACGTCTACACCGGTCATCCAGACTTCCGCGCGGACCCAGGCTTCTTTTGCGTGAGCTGTGCGTTTTCAGCGCCGAAGTTTGAAGGGCTGGCCCTGCACAACGCCAGAGTTCACCCCAGCACGTTGAACACCACCCTGCAGCTGAGGAAGAGGGACAGGAGGCTGGTGGTAGAGCAGAGTCTGGTGACAGGGGCAGACACGGGGAAGGATAGTGAAATTTCCATCACGAAAACGCCAATCATGAGGATGCTGAAGGGCAAATCTGAACCTAAACGGATTGTGGTGTCTCACCCCGTCTCCGATGAGCCTTCCTCAGACCCAAACTCCAGCTCTGCATCTAGAGAGACTGAAAGAAAAGAAGCTGCTGCAGTAACAGTCACTCATGTCCCTACAATTGTCCACAATGGAACGACCAAGGTCACGCTGCCATCAGCGATCCAGATAGTCAATGGCTCAGGAGCATTACCGATGCTGAAGACGCCCATCACACAGGTACATGTTAGTTTTTAGTGTATATGTCTTATAATAGTTTGTTTTGATTTAAATGACATAAATGTAGGTTCTGAATGTGTTTTTTTTGTGTATTTCTTTAGGTTGTTTCAGTTGTTCAAAACAGGAGCCTTCACCAGTCTGCACCAGTCACAGTCTCCTCAAATGTTTCTTCCTCTTCATCAAATTCATCTTCAAAAAATCTCCCCAAGGTATTTGTTGTTTTTCAGTGTACCAGTATTGTGACAGTTAGATTGGATATTAACCCTCATGTTGTCCTGCGGGTCAGAATTGACCCGGTTTAAAGTTTGAAAATGTAGGAAAAAAATATTTTCACATTGAAACTTCTGATGTCCACATTTTCAACATGTTTGGGAAATCTTTTTTGGTGGAAAAAATAAATGTTTAAAATGTTTCTTTAGGAACATTTGATTTTTTTTGTGAATGTTCTTACAGAAAATATTAGAAGTTTTACTGATATATCACTTTAGATATTTTTAAGATTTTTTGGCAGATTTTTTTTACCAATTTTTTGAAAATATTTACAAGAATTTCCTTGTCACATTCGGGGGATTTTTTTTAACATAAAACCTTTAAGGGAAACTTTTAAGGAATTTTCTTCCTGAAGGTTTTAGAAATATTTTAGAAATATTTATGGGGGGTTGCTGATTTTTTTTTTTTTTTTTTTTGTCAGACAAGGAAATAATATTTTTTGGTGCCTGTAAAGGAGGGTTCAGTAATATAATTAGCATCACTGATTTTCCCATTTTTCCCCTGCAGGTAATGATTCCTTTGAGCAGCATCCCTACCTACAGTGCCTCCATGGACTCCTCTTCCTTCCTGAAGACCTCCTTCAGTAAGTTCCCATACCCCACAAAGGCTGAGCTCTGCTACCTGACTGTGGTCACAAAGTTCCCCGAAGAACAGATCAAGATCTGGTTCACAGCTCAGAGACTAAAGCAAGGCATCAGCTGGTCTCCCGAGGAGATCGAGGAAGCCAGGAGGAAGATGTTCAACACCATCATTCAGACAGCGCCCTCCAGCTCGCAGAACCAGAGTCATCACAGCCCAGCCCAACACACAATCACAGTCCTGCCTGCCTCGCTGGGGGCCACAGGGATCCCTCACATTCTGCAGGGATCTCTTGTCAGCCAAGGAGGGGTAATCGTCACGCAGCCTGTAATGGCAAATGGTATCCAGGTTAGCAGTGCTCCTGTGGCCCTGGCCGTCACACCTAAGCCCCAGGCAGCAGCCCGCCCCATGATGCAAGCCCGACCTGCCGCTGCCTTGGTGGCGGACAAAGGCGTCAGCATGGTGGTGGGGACGGTGGGCAGCAGCAGTACAGGTAGTAACATCATAAGCAGCAGTAACAGTAGTAGGAGTGGGGGCGGGAGCACAAGCAGTGTTATTAGTAGCAGTCAAGCGAGTGTCATCAACCTTAGTCTAGGAAACAGTAATCATAGTAATAGTAAGGTGAGCAGTGTCAATGGCAAACACAGCAGCACGAACGGCAACTCCAGCGACAAGAGCAATAGTAATGTTAGCAGCCATGTCAACGCTAAGAACACTGATATCAGCAAAGCCAGCAGCACCAGCATCGTACAGAGTGACAAAAAAGCCACAGACAGCAAATCTAGTAACAGCAAAAGCAAAACGGGCAACGACGGACAGAAGAGCAAAAAAGATACTAACGGTAGCAGCAACAAAAATAGCACAACTAGCACAAGTTCAGATGATGTTGATCCTTCTGCCATCGACTCGCCACCCATCAAAATGGAGGAGGCTTCTTCCCCGGCCTCCAAATCTCCTTCGCCTTCTCCTACAGCTCCTCAAAGCAGCACATCCGGCTCCAGGACACCTGTTAACGCCTTCCTGGACCCCAGCTTTTTTAAAGGTAAGAAGTCTCAGGAACAGCTCAGTGCCCTGAAAGACAGTTTTCAGATGAGTCAGTTTCCTGACCAGGACGAAGTGGACCGCCTCATTGCTCTGACCGGGCTCACGGTGCGAGAAGTTCGCAAATGGTTCAGCGACCGACGGTACCACTTTCGTAACCACAAAGGCGGCCGCTCCAGCACAGGAGGACAGACTAAACCAGGCACTGCGTCTGGAACAGGGAGCACATCAAGTACGGCAGGAGGCAGCGCCGCCGGCAGTGCCAACCCAGTCGATTTGTCTGAAAATAACAGCAACTCTGGAGCCAAAACACCCCAGCACAGCTCTGCTCCCTTGAGCCCAAGTGCTCCACCGACTCCCACTTCCCCCACAACGCCTTCCCGCCGACTCCCAAGACAACCTTCTCCTGATTTCACAGCCATCCGCTACAAGGAGAGAGAACCCCACCAGGTGAGACTCAACCGTTTTTGCGTTATGAGCTGAATACGTGTTTAGGTTGGTGTTTTCCATGTGATTACCTGATTCTAGGGCTTTTGATTGGAGGAGAACCTCACTGATTTACACATTGAAGTGTGTTTACACATGTTGAGGAGTACTGCTTCATATATGTAAGAAGTTGCACTAAAGATTTTGTGGCTCTGGAGGGAGCTGTTTGGGTGTTGTTAGTTCAGCTAAATGAACTGCTAGCATAACACACCTGAATGTCGGTGTGACCTGCAGGCAAGTTGGAATAGAAAAAGAAAATATCGCTGGTTCTCCTATATTGATTTTGGGTCCTTTTTTCAACTTGCACTGTTATAGGGATGAAATGTGACCTTTACAATTATTAAATTCTTTGTAAAAGGCATGAAAATGATGAAAAGAAGTCATTATGGTTTTCTAGGCACAAATATGATGTCTTTAAATATCTTGTGTGTTGAGACAGTAAATGTTTATTTTTTTTAATAATCAAGTATCTTTTTAGTTGTGCTAAATTTGTCAAGCATATATTGACCATGTCTGTTTATCTGTTACATTCAGGTTAAGGCGCTAGAGTCCAGCTTCGCCCAGAACCCTGACCCGGCAGGAGAGGAGGTGGACAGGCTGCGATCCGAGACCAAGATGACCAGAAGGGAGATCCATGGCTGGTTCGCTGAGAAGAGGAAGAGAGTGGCCGCGGAGAAAAAGAAAGAGGAGGCGGAGCGGGCGTTGAGAGAGGAGGAGGAGGAGATGGAGGTCGACGGAGAAGAGAGACAGAGAGACGACGGTTCAGGAGAACTGAAAGTCAACCCAATTAAAATTAATCTGAAGATGCTGAAGGTGACAGAAGCCAACGGCAAAGCGGAGGCTGAAGTGTCGGATAGCACGTCAGTGCCGCCTCAGTCCGGCCACACACCCGCATCCTCCCCGGGCTCCTCTTCATCCTCCACCCCCAAACCATCCCAGTCCTCCACCCCGACGCCCAAACCATCCCACTCCCCCAAACCCACAGCCATCCGAGGCAAGAAGACGGCAGACCAGCTGCACCTTCTCAAGCAAGTCTACTCCAGAACTCAGTGGCCCAGTGCCACTCAGTACGATGAACTCATCTCAGCTACCGGGCTGCCCAGACCTGAGGTGGTGCGCTGGTTTGGGGACTGCCGTTATGTGCAGAAGAACGGCCAGCTGAAGTGGCTGGAGTCGTACCAGAACACGGCTCTGGAGGAGGACCTGCAGGACGACAGCGTGGAGATCCTCCAGGCTCACCTCAACCTCCACGGCAGGCTAGAAGAGACGCAGGTACAGATCACAGCAGGCAGCGTTTACACAGTGTCTGGGTCGTACATGAACACAGAATGACTGAGTTAGCAATTAATTAATCATGTCAAATGTCACGACTATGACAAAAGGCAACACAGGATATATTCATTTATGTTTGTAGACAAAAAGTGAGTTGTTATTCCAGAGGATATTTTTGTGGCTTTGCAAAAGAGTAAAACAACACTATTAAAAGAAAGGCATAAAATTTCACTTCTTAATTGCATTTTAGTTCAATCAGAGACAGCAGCGAGGTCAGTAAATCTACTTGTCTGTGCTCTCCTAGTGATTTGAATTTCATTAATAAATCAGTTCTTTTAGTGTTAACTTGCAAAGACAAAAGCTAACCATCATACCAAATCATATCTGTTAATCTGCACAATTCAAAGACAGTATTTCATTCACTTAGTACTAGACTTAATACCCGTTTTTGTGTACTTCTCTAATTAACAGAGGATTGAGTGTTTGGTCATGTCACCAGGAAGCTGTGAAACTATTTAAGCCTGCACAAGTCTTTGTCAGAATTTGATCATCAGAACTCAGGCCTTGAATTTCCTGGACTCAGACGGTGTCCTTTGTTTGTTTAGTATTACTTTGATGCTAATTGATCTCACGCTGGGAAATTAAAGCGTCACGACTGCAAAGAAGAAATGCAAAATGGATGAGTGGCATAAATCAGTAAACTGAAACTAACATCACAAACACACAGCATGAGTATCTACTATCCAGTGTGTAATACGGAACATAAAGAAGTGGGTAAATACTTTAAACAGATCTTGTAAACACAACTTTTCTGATTGGTCTTCATTTTATCTCAGTGTGAAATAATTCTGATTGTTCTGCTTGGGTAAATTGTTCCCCAAACATTTGAATTCATATTTACGAGGATGTAGCTATTAAGTATTTATCTTTTGGAGGTTTGACTGTGTGAGGTTCAACCCACAGGGCGACACGAGGGTTAAGGAGGAGAAACGATAAGGGGATATTAATCAGGTTATTTACTTATAATAGAATCAGTAGAAGTCTAAGATAATTTTCAGTCTCAGCTTTTCAGTAATTTCAGTTTCAAAGTGTAAATAGTTAGGAGTAGGAAAAGGCACATATGTGTGTAACTAAATATTTACATCGTAATAAAACTCTTTATGATGACAAGAACGTGTAGATACTAAAATATCAGCATGGATAGCTGCTGTATGTGGACTTAAATTAACCATAATCTTTATTCTAAACTATTCTTCATGCACAGTTGCAGGAGCTGGCTGATACGACTGGTCTGACCGTAGACCTGGTGCGATACTGGTTCTCCACCAAGGCGCCTTTGCACAGGATGGAGCAAACTGCCGCCGCCACCGCTCACACGACGGGAACCAGACCAGTTGCACCGGCAGGCGTGACAGCCGAGCAACGAACAACAGGATCCTCCCCTCTGGAGCCGCAGCCAGGAGGCGGGACGGAGGAGAAAATGGAGCAGTCGGTGTGCGGTGTCACAACACAAGCAGAGGTCAACGCTGACAAGAGTGTGAATGCTGCTAAAGGTAATCCTCATCCTGGAATATAGCTGACACATTTAAAGCTCTTTAAACAGTAGAGTAATCATATTTGTGCGGCTAATAGTCCCAAACCTCAAGATATCCAAACTACTGTTACACGTGACAAAGAAAAGCAGCAAACTGTCATATATGAGAAGCCAGAAGTAGAAAATATTATATTATCAAAGCAGTTCATTCAGTTTCTTTGTTCATTAATCACTGGAGCTCTATAACTGGTTTCATTAGACTTTTTTTGTAGGTTTAGGGGCATTAAGAGGTGACAAACAGGGCTGAATCACCATCATCATTTTTCACAATTATCTCTCAGGTGACATGTAAGTGTTAAGGTGGAACATAACACCACAGAATGACTGTAATAAGGAGTAATGGGGCATGCTGTGACAGGTTTTTGATTCAAAGCTAACCGTACACGTTTTGCTGCGAATGTTTGCAGGGTGACAGATTTTCTTTTTTTTTTTTTGTGCTTTATTTCTGCAGGAACCGATTGAAGAGGCCTTTTGTGTGAGGATGGAGTTCTCAACGCAGGTGGTCTTTGTTCTGGGAGTCTGACTAAAAGACGGCAGATGCGTTTGTAACAGGATCACTGAATGGAAAGGGATCTTGAAAGCATCCCCACCCACCCCACTCCCCCCCAGCTTCCCACTCACACCCCTAGAGGTAGGGATGACCTCCCCCGTTACATGAGACTAAAGCCACTCATTCTCCCTGCCCAGCCCGTCTGCCCGCCGCCTTCTTGTCTTCTCCTGTTTTGTCCAGCCCTCCGCTAAACACACACACTCCAGTTCTCTCCCGTCCACCATTTGCCCTTCAGAAAGAAGTTCCAGTAGAGACTGAAGTGGAAGGAGGAAGAGGAGGAGGAGGGAGGGGTGAGACTGATGGTGTTTTGCTGCCTGCTGTGATGGGAGAAAGGAAGAAAAAAAGAGGGTTGATGTGGAGGCACAAGAGGAGGAGAAAAAAGCGAGGAGTGTGGTGGAGTTTGAGACCTCTGGGTTCGGGGTTGGACGGTTATCGGCTGAGCCAGCGCTCAGACTGTACGTTTGTTTTGGGGTACGAAAAACTGCACAGGTCACTGCTACAGGGTGCTTGCCTCGGCCTTACAGTAAATCACATGAAACTTATTTTTCCATTGTCTTCGAAGTCTTTTTCGCTCGTGCACTCAAACTTCGTACTCGCAGCTTACTTTAAACGTGCTAGCTAGAGTGCTCACAGGACTGGATGTAAAATGCAGCACAGACATTCATTTGACCACGATGTTGAGTTTTAACGTTTTTGTTCTCACTTTTCATTTTCTATCTGTACATACTCTCTGTTTAAACGCATCACGAGGTCGTTCAGAACGGGAAAACATCTGGAATGGTTTCATCCGCAGAGGTCGAGCACCCTGTTGTGTCGGAAACGACGAAAAGAGCGACACGATATATTAGACTGTACGGAAAACGGTTTGTGTTGTAGCATCAAGTGCTTCTTTACGTCACTGTACGTATATTTGTTTTTATGGAACTTTCTTATTCAATAACTTTGATTGTAAAAGAACTGTGAACTTTTACCAGAGTTCCATACTTAGGCTTGATGTATAATTTTTACAAATGGCATTTGCAGAATAAACAGAATGTAATAAATGTGTGGCTGTGTGGATCATTGGTCAAAGTCAGAGCCCCCATATGGTGCACAGCGGTGGAAAGATGGAACATTTGGCCCTATGATGAAAACTGAAGATTTTAGTTTAGTAGCATACATTGTAAATTTGGAGTAGATATGAAAATACGAGGCTCATGTAATCCCAGTCAAGAGGAACTTGTTACAAATTGTTTTACATAAACGATCAATATATCAAACAATATATAGTCTTGTTTTGAAATACAGCATATATACATATTCATGTTTTTTTTTTTTTTTTTCAAAACTCACTGCTCACTAATGGTAAATATTGGTTGTTTTTTTGTGAATGTTCTTAAAGAATGATATATATATATGTAATCATTTTAGATATTTTTATGATTTTTGGGAAGATTTTTACTCATTTTTTGAAAATATTCACAAGAATTGTCTTGCCAAATTTGGGGGATTTATAAAAAATAAAACTTCAGGGAAACTTAAGTATTGGAATTTTCTTTGGGGAATTTTTTGCTAAATGTTTGGATATTTTTAAGACCAGGAAACAATATTTTTGGTGCCTGTGCACGAGGACAACAGGACGTTAATCTTACAAAACACGCACCTTAATTACACAGGGGTTTAAGGTCCTAACCATAATTTTAATCTCTCAATTATCACATTTTCAACTCCAACACTTCAGTCAACCTCTCAGGCAGCTGTTCACACATCTTGGACTGAAACTAAACTATTGGTTTCCCGTAGTGCGGTATCTGAAGTTACTGAAATCAGTTTCATGTGCCGTGGTCACATCTAACAGACAATAAATTCTCCTCACCGAGTTACATTTTAAGGAAAAGAAAATAGGACAGAGTTGTATAAAGTAGTAAGTATTTTATTTACTTTTCAGGCTTGAATATGTTTCATATGAAAGGCAAAATTAAAATGAATACTTTTCCTCTCCATAGTTTAGGCACATTACAGAAAGGCGATTGTAAATGAGACTGTCACTAACAAAACAGACAAGATTGGAGAAAAAAAATGAAAGCACAAAGAAATTTCAGTTAAGGGCCCTGTGCACCCACACAGGTGCTCAGTTATTCTGGCTGATTAGACCTCATTACAGGTTTGTGGGTGGAATCTTTCTCCCTTTGCAACACTAATAGAGTCGGGGACATATCAGTCAAACGTGGTCTATGAGCGATCAATCAAAATAAATGAAAACACCTGTGTGGGTGGACCATGAGCTGTGCAGGTGCTTTATGCCCACAGGGCAGGTGAGAGATGTGGCTTTAATGTGATGTGTACACAGATGGAGGCACATTGACATCAGCAGACAGGTCAGCAATACGAGCAATGCAGCATCGGAGGGTGAGCTCTCCACAAAAACCATCCACTGACCACTGCAGGAAACAAGTAATACGGAGGAGCTTTGGAATTAATATCGGGGGTGAACATACGACGAGTTTCTAAAGATTTTCTGAGACCTCAAGTATTCACACCTGACCCTGCCTCTACCTTGAATCATACCATATGGCTTAACTGTGTCTCAGTGGTCCGACACTGAGAGAATATTGAGCTTACATCATAAAGTCGTCACATACGAGCAGAGAAAACACTGTTTCAGGTTTACAGACCTGTTCAGATAACACCATGGGTCACACACACGAGCCGGGCTCTCTGAAGGTGCAAAACCACCTTCAGCCACCGAGACGCAGCTACAGCAAAGTTTCAAGCTTCGACTCTGCCTGTTCCTCCCAAGAACGTTCTCACGCCACAAAGACAGGAAATGACATCTCCCTGCACTTCTAAGAGCAAAGACATCAGCCTCAAGAGACGCCTCGATTGCCAAGTTAGAAAAACTTACGAGTAGAATTAAAGTAGCTGTAATTCATTAGTCTGGTTTTTTTTTGCACATTTCATCACAAATAAACTCACGGGCAGTGGACATTTAACTAGATTTTACGGCAGTGAAAATGAAATCCTCACAGGTTTCTAAGAAGCAGCTTGGTGCTGTGACCAAACAAAAGGTTCCTCATGTCTTTGTGGTGCAGCAAAACACACTAGACGGCATGACTTCTTTTTTATGCTTTGCACTGGGTCACTGTTGGTCAATAATACTGTCTTCTCTGATTCAAATACGGCAAACACAAATTTAGTAAACAGTGAACACCTTTTACCTCAAAATCTGCTGAAATTAAAACATTCTGCTCATCGATCGCGGGAATTACTGTTAAACTGAAACACTGAATCAAGTGGTCAGACATTCAATTAAGACTTGAAATGTCAGTTAAATAAAAAATCCAGGGAATGTAGGGCTGCATAGTTAATCCATTAATTATATTACAATCCTCATCACACGTTTCCATAATCTCAGTATTTATGGAATGCCGACATATTTGAAACATCTACAATGTTCTGTGTACAGTAAATGAATCAAATGTGAGCATACATTTATGTTCCACAGCCCACTATGACCAACACCGACTGTAGATAATGACCACATTATTGAGCAGAATAATCAGGACATATATAATCTGCAGCCCTGTGAACTATTACTTTAACAACCGTGCTGCCATGAACTACAAACAAACATGTCGATAGCTGATGATGGCAAAAACTGGAAGGAGAAAAAATGAACACAATTCTCATTCACAATTAGACTACAACCTTTAACAGGTTGAACAGTTCTCCCTGGTCCTGCTCATCACACAGTGACGTGTTGGATTCCAGACGGATGTGATCTCTGAGGGGTAAGACTATCAGTGAGGGAGACAGATGTGTGACTGTGGCTTGTAAAGGCGCCTGCAATGCAGGAAAATGGAATGATGTGCAGTCGTTTGGAATGCAAGTTTGAAATAAAAAGAAGCGTGTTTGTATGTTTGCAGACGTAACTTACGATGCTGCCTGTTCTCTCACTGCTTCCAACAAGCCATGACTTCTAAAGTAATATCACTCCAGGTTTAAAGTACGAGTTCAACTGGAGGTGCATCATTTCCTCCACAAAGCAGATAAGAGAGAGACATTAAAAATAGCTGTAGAGAGCCCTCATGTTTTACACATATACATAAAAAAAGAAAAGTCACATTATGAATGTTTAAAGGTTTAAATAATTATAATAATTAAAAACATGGAGACAGGAGCTCTTTGAGAGCAGGTCAGCTGCTGCTGTTCTCTGGCCAACAGCACAGCAGGAATAAATAGATCTATTCATATACGCCAAATAGAGAAGAGCAAAGAAACCTAACTGGAAACAGTTTCAAACTGATACCTTTTACAGCTCTCTCTTTCCCTCCAAACCAAGCAGCTGTTGTGCACACTGAAAACACCAGACAGTGCAAACCGCCTCACCACACGACCAGTCCAGAGCTGGAACTTTTTCAGCTTTTTTTGTTCTGCTGTGAATGTCGTTTCTTCTTCCTGTCCGCAGAGGTCAGCTTCCTCTCAGCAGCCCCCCCGTCCCTCCGATGTCCGAGCCCCTCCCTCTCGTTAGGCGAGTGGTGAGGAGGCCGGGTGGGGTGTGTGTGTGTGTGTGTGAGAGAGAGAGAGAGAGAGAGAGAGAGAGCGAGAGAAAGAAAGAGAGAGAGGGGGGTGTGTTTGGAGAATGGAGGGAGGGAGAGCTGCCTGAAATGTAGGCCAAAGCGGTGGTGGGCGTTTCCATGGAAACAGTGTTCACAGCAGTCAGTGACATCATCAGTACGGGGAGGGAGAGGCGACTGGGGGGGAGGTGAGTGGGGTGTGGGGGGTGCGCAACAGAAATGCGTCCTGATTGGCTTGGACTTAGACACGGTTCTCTCCGCCCACTTTGGTCCTCCGCAACATCCTGAAGTGAAGACAAAGACAGGAGGATGTCTGGAAGCGTCTACGCCTTCAAAACTCACTGCACAGGCGTGTACCAACCCCAACACCAACACGCCACACACTCACCTCCTGTTCTGTGGGTCCATGTGGTCCAACAGGGCCTCCTGGGACACCCTGAAGTCGTCCAGAGGAGACTGGTAGCGGGATTCAAAGGAGCCCTCCCTCCCTCTGTAGGCCATGGCCTGAGCTGGCGATTGGGGCAGAGGAGACATGCTGGAGGAGGACGAGGACACCGAGCTCAATTCCCCAAAACGTTCGCGCCCTGCCTGGGCTGACGCCGTCACCGATGCGGCGCCGACTGCAAGGAAAGGGCTCAGAACCTCCCCGTTCTCATCCTGAAAGCACCAAGAGTAGAGAGAATTTAGTGTCAACTCCAGAGGCCTGCACTCAAGTGTCCACAGTCAAATAGAAGATTAACATGAATGTCCTGAAGACTTATTGACTCATTTTAAGGAATAGCTAAAAATTCTGGAATACACATCTGTGTTGGATGTGAAGAGTGACAACGCTCAGATCTGTACTGAGAAGGTAAAGGCCAATTCTTGGTTTCCGCCTGACTGATGAAGGCTCCGAAAAGCTAACAGCAGAAGCACAGGCAGTTCAACTTAGAGCAAAATACTCCTGTCAGTCTGCTACACATTCAGTCATGTTGCCCCTCATATCAAACAGTAAAACACACAGGGCTCCAATGGATGGTTGTGAAAAGCAGCCTGTAGCCTTGTCCGTGACATAGCAGCTATTTACAGTTTTGGACCGCAGCACCGTCATGTAGGTGGACACAGCACAGGATTTCTAGAGAATTTAAAATTTTATGCTGTGTTTGGACACCATCAGAGTAGCGACTATTTCAATTGCAACTCTTATAAAGATGAATTATAAATCTGTAGATGACAGAAAATCTCCTCAAGGTCTCTCCTTAGAACAAGCATTTGTCTTCGGCACAATTTGCTTTCCTTGCACATGTGCAGTCAGTGTGCTTGTGGTCGTACAGTTTGATCTTCACACTGACATCCAATGAGGGAACCTGGGGCTTCCAGTGCATACAGTGAGCATAGGCTGTTGATGAGCATGTAGCCTGAAAAGTAGGGCTAGTGTCTAAATATCTGTTCTTTCTGTTGGTTAGTTGTTGGCAACCCCACTGACTCAGAAAGAAGTGAGAATGTACTAAGGTCTATGACAAAATGAAACTATTACTCACCTGATTTGCTATTTCAGTAAATATTTCTCTACTTAGCTGAGGGTCTCAATTGCAAGTGTCCTTCGTGGATTTTGTAAATGATGGTCCCATTTAAAGTGAAACAGACGATAACTGGCGTAGCTACATTGTGATATACCAGTTACTGATTGTTGTGAATGGTGTCTTTGGCGTCCCAGTCTGATTCACCGCTGAGCTCCAACCTCACTTCCAGCTCCACCAAAAATCCAAGACAGTAACAAACAAAATGCCAAATTTGAGACATCAAATTGGCACTCTACAAACCACGTCCTCTTCTAGAGCATCGGTTTATGGATTTCCGGGGGCTATGTGACCGATTGTTACTTAGAAATGAAGTAACTGGTGATTTGCATGTGCTGTAATCACCACACGTACATGTCATGGATGTGCTTTTGTCGGCTTGTGCTGCTTTCTCTTTTCTCCAGCATGTTTTTGGCATGTGAGGTGCAGGTTTTAGAACAAGCTCAGTGAAGAACAGTAGCTCACCCTGCCTCTGATAATGTCCATGTGGACCAAAAGAGAAGCCAACTCCAGATCCTCATTGTAGCTGTTCTTCAGAGGTACTGACCGGTAACCTGGTACGACACAACACACAGAAGCAAAAGGCTGGTTATCACAGTGCTGATTTGCAAGAAGCTCTGGTTTCGTTCCAGAGAACACATACCTGTCTTGAGGCCATGAATGGGGAATGTGGCCTGAGCCAGGAAGTTCTGGTCACTGAACATGTCGATCTCGTAGACCACAAAGCGCAGGAAGGCAAAAGCAGAGTTGCACACTGAGAACTGGAATGGCTTTCTGGGCCATGTGGGATTCAGACCGTTATCAGCTAGACAAGAGAAAAACGGACGAAGAGAGTTTGTATTCACCACTGGTGTCACTTCAGTAATTTTAAAAAAAAAAAAATCCCTCATATAATCTCTACACAAAAACAGCATCAGCATGTCACACAGAAAATTTCGGCAGAATACAGAAATACAGGAAAATCATTTTTTGCCTTGATTCGTTGCTTCTTCTTATACAAGAGTGACAGAGTGTAGAAGAGTTAAGCATGAATAAAAGTAGAAACAGCAAAGAAACCTACATACTAACTAGTTTTCATTTGTGGTGTGTAAAAGATAAGCAGATCACTGTAAAATATGAGCTGGGTTTATGTCAGAATCAGTTTTCCATAGCAGAAAAAAAACAAAATAAAACACAAGCATTCTGACTCTAGCTTCATATAAAGATCGATAATCTACTGAGTGCACACAAATAACACAGAAAAACTAATAAAAGACTACATTCAGGAAGAACTGCTGCCAAAGTCAACAGTACAGTACACAACACAACACCATGCAATAATGAGCACCAGTATAAGAATTATAATATAATAAAGTACAGGTTGAAGTCATTTTCCTAGAAACAAACAAGGCAAATTATGTGGCAAACAATATAAATACACGGGAGCATCAAATCAAAGAACCTTCTATCGCAATGTTTCTTAAAACCAGACAGTGAACCCTGATGAGAGCAGAGCCACAATTACTGCCACGGTACGCAATGTTTTCCCTTTGTTTTCCAACACATGGCTTAGTTGTTTGTAGAACTTCCTGTTTTTCTAGGAGCAGATCGGAAATTGCACAAGCGTAATGTATCCAGTAAACAGTGATTGCTACTTTTTTTAGTCTCTGCAGAGTATCTCATCACTGGCAGGGAAATCCACGGTCAAAGCGCCGCTCACCTTCTGAGTCTGTTTTTTGCTTGGTACTGTCATACTCTGCTCCACACACCTCGATCTCAATAACAGGACAAACGATGCCCCGTCCGTGCTTGGGCAGATGCCGTGCGCCCAAGACCTTCAGAAGAAAAGAAGAAAGTACACATCTTCAGAACTTCTCACTTCATTCATTTCAGCACATATATACAAACAGATACACTGTATCTCCTCCATCCACTCACAACACCTTCTAACTCCAGTTTCCCTTTAACTTCCATTTAGGGGAGGATCTAACTATTGGACAGGCAGTTCCCAGAATTTAGAGGTCATTATAATTATAAACACAAGTGTAGTGTTACCACGGAGTCCATTAGTGGTCAGATACAACTTGAGTCCTGCTATATACATTTTGGTAAACTGGTACCATTAAAAGTATGACAAATCACCTAGAACAGTCAACGAAATGAACGTTGGGAAGAGAACTGTCAGACCTCCTTTGACTTTGAAACATGATGATGCTCCAAAAGTTCTGGTACAGTTATATGGATCGTCTTTTTTACTTGTTTCTACGTGAATACCTTCAATTTTTTTGGACACCAAAGAAAACAAGATCTACAAAAAGACAAGTTATCTTAAATGTTTAAATGCGTGTATCATATCCATAACTTCACATGTGACTGCGGTGGGATTTCAAGAACGAGTGCTTATTTGTCTGCAAACTGCAGCAATCAGCTGTTAAGGGTTGTAAAGTACCGCAACTGCCTCTCTGAGCTGCGTGTTGCAGCCACTGCTCCAACTGATAACTGTGTTGATAAGGGGGGGAACTAGAACAGCTAATTTGTTGTTATTTTCAGAATGCCAGCTTGCAAATGTCCCTTTGACCTCATGCGGTGTTTTACCACGTCTCCCTCTCTTGTCCACCCTCTACTGTACCTCTATCTCTAGCGTGACTTGTTCGAGGCCTCGTAGTGTATGTCTGTCAAAGGGATCGAAGCTGTCGTCCCTCATGATTGGTGGCTGAAGGACATAGCCGCTCCTTCCGTTGAGCATGAACAGCGCCTGGTTCATCTGCATGGGTTTGTCTGTGGACAGGAGAGGATTAAACGATGAGCGAGGAAGGTAAAGAGTATAAAACAACTACTATGAAGAGAGATCTGTCTGTACGGCTTTACAGTATCTGCTCTGAAAGATACCTGCTGTCTGGAAGTTAAGTGCTACCAGCTGCGACCCACAGAGCCACATGGGCAATGGGTCATAGTTAGAAGAGTCTAGTCTCTGGCCTCTGGGGTAGATCCTGGACAGCTGCAGTCGATTGTACTGCAGGAACTTCTTCCCCTTGATCTTATTGACGTACTTCTCTGCCTTGGTCTCGGGGAAGGATGACATGTCCCGGAAACAGGCCCGCTCTGTGCCGATCTCTAAAGAAGGCAGAATGAACAGACAGATCTGACTTACCTGTATGAGTACTGGATATGCTCCCTTATGCATAATAATGTTGATGGCATTTCATTTTATCTGCATAAAACTGCATGTTTGAAGTCCTGTGAGTGTGCACAATCCTTACTTTCTTCATCAAATGGCACAGGCCTACAGTAGATGACGAGATCTGATAATTCCAGTGCAATCTTCTTCCTCCTCTCCATCATCTTCCCCTCCTCCAGCTGGAACAGGGACATACATAAGTGTAAACACAGCAGCACCAACAGTAATACACATCACTTCTCAGTTTTTATTTGCACAAAATGAAATGGAGGTTAATCGCACCCTGAAACTTTCTTCTTTCCACAACAACTACTGCTCAGGTGGTCATATTATGCAATAGAAGACAGCTTATAAGTGTGAGAGTGTGTCACTGAGAGTCTGCAGAGTTACATTACTGACAAACGCTGTATGCTCACTCACTGTTTCCCAAATGCATTTTATGGGCATCATAAGGCAACACAAGTCATGATTTGGTCAGTGCATAATGTGGTATGAGAACAGTTTGAATGTTTTTCCTGTAATGTTATAAGTCTATTTACCTTGGCCTCTGTGGTCACGGTGACCTCACGGATCTTGTGCACCCATTCTTTGAGTTCTTCTTGGCTGGTGGCGGCGACGTCCAGCACTGGGCCCGTCCGCATAGGGGGATTTGGCACCAGGGCGAAGACGTGAGGCCTGCTGCCCTTTCCATCAGGACGCACAACTGAAAAGAAGACAAAGAAAGTGTAGAAAATAAGAATAGCTTTCAGAAAATGTTATTTCTTTTGCAATAAAAATTAAATTACATTTTATTAAAAACAGAAAAAAAATCTAAATGTCAATAGTGAGAAAAATAGAAACCTAAAATAAGAAGGATCACCGGGAAATGTTATTGTTGTCAGCAAATGATTGGCCTGAGCTCCACTTGTCTCTGGGCTGTAACTATTATAATCCGATATCAACTGCTAAATTTATGCAATTTGTTTAAAAATCATGCCAAGAATCATCATTGTCTGGAAGCGCAGCCTGTTTCTGTGTTTAATCCTTTTGGTGAGCTAAAGTTTGACTGGTCATGGTTTTAAAAAGGTCAAACACTAACAGGGTTAAGGTTGCAGCAGTGAGGCACAAAAGCTAAATGATGTGGCCACAACAGTGTCAGTGTCAGCACTTGCTCCAGAGGAAAACGGTGACTTCAACTGCTGTTATTCTATCAGGGCTCCTCTGGAGGAAGCTTTGGAATAAAGTGTTCCTTCAGACATAACGAGATCTGTCTCATACTACCACTAGATGGAGCCAACAGCCACCTAAAGGCACAGAAACAGACCCAGGTATTAACTGTGGTTAGCAACAATACAGATAACATGTGCGAACACTAAAGGATATGTATTGACTGGACGGGAGGATGTCAATAAAATACCAGATACAGAGCAGTGAGAAAAGGAAGAATAATATTAAAACTAAATAAAGACGACTTCATAACTAAGAGGGTGACAATGGACAAAAATGACAGAAAAAGCAGTGCTGAGTTTTTCCCTTTGCAACTAAAAACAAGCAGTTAGGAGATAACGTTCATGCATAAATCAGCCAGAAAACTAGGTTGCCCTCTGGCAAGGTGACTGGATGCTCTGCAGCCCTGCAGCTGAGTCGAACAGGACGTGGAGGGGCCACTCACCGATCTGACAGGAAGACACGTCTACACTTCCTCTCAGTAGATCTCCCAGAGGGCTGTTTTCTGTCATCTCCTGTTGGACAGAAAAAAGGGAATTATTTCAGAAGTTGCATCCTCTTTCCAAGTGATAATCAACATTACATATGTATCTCTGTGAGAGTGGACAACTGACAGATGAGTGATGAGGCCTGATCTCCCAGAGGAGGGAGCAGGTGCACTCATTTCACTTTAAATCTACAAATGTGCTAGCCTAGCCGCGCTAGACAACCCACGGCAACGAATTTAATTCTCTGCCAGGGTCGGTCTAGTTACCCTTGGTAAGCCTCAAGGTCGGATGCTCCTAAAACTGGCCGACGAATCACCATGAAGTGTAGAGTCAGAAGGCGGGCGTAACTAAGTGATGACAGAGGCGCGACGATTCTGACAGAAACAACCGAAAACAACCATAGAAACAAGGATAGACAAGAAGATGGCTGCGCACAATAAACAGTTATCTTTCGACTCGGCTTTGGCCACAGCCCTTAAAGATTTTAAGCTAAAATTCAACTTGAAAGATAAACAAAGGATAAGATAAGAAAGATAAATAAGGCTTCACCGAACTCCCGCATCCTCTGATTTCCAGCGCTCTAGGAACTACATCAGCCTATTCGTTGCGCTGATTGGTTGTATACCTACCTAATTGCTGCAGAGTGATTTGAAAGACAACCTTTTAGCCCGCCTCCCTCCCTGTCGAGAGTTCCTAGACCTTTGCATCTTCAGACCTGGGTCTAGCGCGGCTAGGCTACAAATGTGCTGCTGTAGCCTCTCTTATTTGGTCTGATCCTCACAGTTCTGTCAGGCTCCGCTGCCGATGGACTGATTTCCTCCACGTAGTTTGCAGGAAACCACAGCTGCTTCTTCCCTCCACAGTCACCCTTCCACCTAAGTTAAAAAAAAAAGGTGAGAAGATGAGTTGAGAAGAAACAGGGATGTGGTTTTGCAAATATTTATAACACTACAGCCTAAATATGATGCTAACATTGAAATTGCAAAAATAGATTTCTAGCTAATCCCATAGTCCCACACCTGCATCACTCACCCCGTCACTGACTGTGGGTCTTTCGTACTACACAAACATGATCAGTCTAAATAGATAATTAAGATCTACTTCCTAAATGGATTTTGTGCTGCTCACTTACCATCCTCCTTCCTGTTTGTCCACATTAGAGATGACAGCATTCTTGGTGAAGGAGAGCTCATCGTCTCTCTGGGCTTTATACTCGTACATGGCTCTCACCGTGCACTAACAACCAGGACAAAAAGTTTGTGAAGAACATGTTTGTGACATGCTGTTCATATGCAAGTCCAAGTATCAGTGGTACAGAGTTCAATTACTTGTGAACCTTTCCATAACATACACTCACCTTGAATGTTGGCATTTGATTGGCCTCCACGTAAAAGCCTGGATTCCTGCCCTCATACAGTGACCCGTAATCTGGCTCCTATTGGACAACACATTATGTCTTAATAGGTCTTTTCACTAGACTTCAGGGGATTTTGCCACAACAAAAACTACACAACATCAAAAAATATTATCACATTTTTCACTGATTGAATTATAAACACAGATTGAATTTCCTGTTTATGAAGATCTTGAAAATGCACCATAGACTGTAGAATGTGTTACTCACAGCAGTGCCTATCTTCTCCAGTGTGTCCTCATTGATGGGATAACGTAGTTTCATTTTGCGGTACAGAGGGTGTTTCTCATAGTAACTTATGAGATCGACAAGGCTGTCAAACTCTGAGGTGCCCAGCACCACGGTCTGACCCTCCTGCTGCACCCGACAGTGCTTTATCTTACCCTCGGCCCTGCAAAGAAACCACAAAGATAGCCTTACTGAGAAACATAATGTGATGTAATGTATAGCTGTTTAGTCATTTGTCCTCCTCTCTACTCATTATGGTGAATTACAAAGGAAGTTAAGTGACTCAATATATAAATAAGTTTCACTTAATGAGGCAACAGGAGTGAGTTACCGGAATGAAATAGCAAACGAGTTGGGTTCTGTCCTCTTCCTGACAAGGAAAGCTCCATCACGAGGAACCCTCATCAGCATGTTCTCTGCATGGCTCCTAGACAGACTGGCATGGTACCACCTGAGATCAACAACAATCATAGATAGAGAAAAGATAAGTGCAGTTAAACACCTTTACTTTCATTCTAACCGAAATATTTCATTATAGATGAGGGGGTTACTGACCACCCTAAAATGTGCATGTAATTTAAAGTTTACTCAAAATTGGGAAAAAGCTATGAGTTTCTAGTTTATGTGAAAGACACGGCTCAAAAAGTCAGGAACAAAACACTAAGTGTCTTACTGAAGGACCTCTGAGGAACATAATTTAAAATTTTCTCCAGTCTCTGTAAATGCTTGAGGACTCACTCTTTGCTCTCGTGGGCATTGGTCTGAGGCACTGGCTCAGTCAGTTTCATCTCAAACTCGTTGCAGCGCAGCGCCACCTGCTGGTAATGGTTGATCAGGGCAAAGAGTGTGTCGAACACCAGGTTATCAGTCAGGTAGAACTTGGGGCTGCCTGCCTCCTGACGAGAGTGGATACGACAGTGCTGTACCCGCCCTGAACGCCTGTTGTGGAGATGAAAAAAGGAGGTGAGAAATGACCCAATTTAAAAAAATTTACCAATAGCAGCTTTTTCAGTTTGTTTAGAGGCTAAGAACAAGTTAAAGCTTGATTCTCTGTGTTATCTTCTACCACACCACGCTCTGAGTGTGTCTGTACATTGTTCCAAAACACTGAGTAAATCAGAAACACTGATTGATGAGCTGTGAGGTACCTCTGCTCACACACAGATTATGTGTTACCAGACAGAAGGCTACTGATCACAGTTCACACTGTGACTACAACTATGTTCAAATCAATGATGGACAGATTGACATTGAATGATCTGCCAGTGTGTTACTATGCTATTTGCATGAATTAATCAGACAAAACACGGAGCATGAGTTCACTGACACATGGGAGTTTTCCACTAACACATACAGTATGCTTTATATATACAATCATCAGTTTTCAACAAAAATCACATCATAGTAAAATGGCATGTCATATGTTGTTAGTTACAAAAAAGAAACATAAATTCCTACATAATATCCTCTCAACTTTAAAATATTATCCATTTCGTATCACAAGCAAACTGCTGACATACAGAACTGTCTATAAAGTCTTCAGATATTCTGAATGCTAAACTCTGTGTACTCTACCAGAAAGACAGCGTGTAGTCTCCCACAAAAGTCTCGCTTTCCCGGACCAGGAAGGAGCCATCAGGAGCTCCGGTCTCCACGCAGTACTCAGACAGCAGCCTTTCAGCTATCTGCCGCCCATCTCGTCCGGCACCAAGCTTTCCATGGAACCATTTCTCTGTCACGTGCTGGTCCATACCATTAGACACCTGGGAAGTTTAAAGAGTTATTAGTAAACTTACAGCTCAGCTACACAGTTTCAAGTGTGTCCTTCTAGTTCCTGCTTTCTTGATCAGTTCCTCCTTCCCTGGTATGATTAATAAAAACCAAAAATTGCCAGCAACCTACTTTAGTTCTCATAATGCATATGTATAAAGTAAGTACAATGTCAAGTACAAATTCAAAATAATTTCTGCATACTACAACAGCAGATCAGGCCTACTAACCTCTCTGTGCTCCTCCTCATCATCGTTACCCTGATTATTGGAGGTCTCCTCTGAATAGTAGATCTTACTGCTGGTCAGGACAAAGAAATGAGGGTACCACTCCTGGAGGGAGAAAGAAAGACGGTTTGGACAGATAAAATATTAAAAAGGATCCATATGTGGCACTGAAAAGTGGCCAAAGAACACAAGGACAAAGAACTGAACGGCCCAAGAAGAAAACGTTTAAAAAGTCAAGACTTGCCACCAAAAAACATGCAATTCGGTTGTAAAAATAAACGTTAAACAGATAGGAATGGTAAGCTGCAATATGAGGATGCGTCTTGGCTTTACTGTCACAAAAAAAAAATAATTAAAAGTACAAGCAACACAGATATGATATGTGAGCTGTGTCGATCCTAATGTTATGCATCATGAGGCATCTAGAATCCATTTATACACTGTGAGCATGCTTACATGGTTAATGGGATCTTCCAGGTACAGGATGCCGTTTTTGATGGAGTTGCTGATATCGTTCTCTGAGTAGGGAGTGGAGGTGGACACCTCCTCGTAGGCACTGCCCTCAGAAAGCTTCTTATGCTGCAGCATGGGGAAGAAGGGGAAGAAATACAGTAAGAACACTGTATATGCATACCACATTATATTATTCATTCATTCGTTCATTTAGTTTTCCTGCAGAAAAACCCCCCACAAAAGATCACATGATTTTTCAAACAGGCCCTGACCTTGATGAGGATCTTCCTTTTGAGCTGGTTGGGTGAGGGCAGGCCATCTGCCGCGATATCCACCGCCTTGGTCAGCAGCATGTCTCCAAACACCTTCTTAAATTGAGTGGCCATATTCCTCTGCTGTACAATACTACAATGGTCCTCGATGGACAGGATGATGGGGTAGCTGTATAAGGACAACAGATTAAAACTCAAAAGAGCTGCAACTTCACAGAAATTCCCTCTTTATTTTTGCTTTGGTGTGATTTTCTTATCTTATCATATCCTCACACACTACAATGGCATGTGATGTCATGGCAGCCTGTTTGCATTGTTTCTGCTGACATTTCTAAATGCCATCTCTTCACCCTTGTCATCTCTTATCCTGTGATCATCCCTGACGGCTAAATAAAGAAAGAAGAATGGAGACTCACTCGGATGTGACGAAGGCATGCTCTTTGATGGTGGTCAGGACATCACAAAACTTGATTTTTGTTGTGAGGGTGTGTCCGTGGTAGATGACTGGCATTCCATCTGGACCATCCCAGCAGTCCACTAGAAAAGAAACACAAACACAGACACACAGAGGCCTCACATCATTTCACCCATCACATCGCAAGCAAGAAGGAAGTAACCGTGCATGAATAAACACGTACTACAGTGACGCAAGGAAATTTAAGCTTGAAGATGACAGCTTTGTGACGTCATGTTTACTTTTGTTTGAGGTCACGCGACCCTTCCACTCAACAACAAAATAATGCAGTCCTATTCATAGAAACCTGCTTGACAAGGGTTTGGTGTAAAGGCAACATACAGCACCGTTGTATAACAGTGGGTCTGTGTGTGTGGGTGAGGGTGTGGCGGCTGCATTAAAAGTAGAACTGTGAGGGATAAAGAGCAGGCCTAGACAGTTAATTAGAAGGTTAACTAGAAGGTTGAAAGTCAAGTGGCGGTGATTTACTGTATGTGGGTATAACTCTAGTGTGTGCATGTGTGTTTTCACTCACATTCGATACAGCGGCAGCCCATCCTCAGGCAGCGAGCGTACGCCTCCAGGGACGACTCACTGGAAAACTGGTCTCCTGTCAGGTAGCTAAAAATAAGCATGCAACATCAAAGCATGTACACAAAACAAACACCGATCCAAACAGCCTCTCAAAAGGACTCGCATGTCTGTGGTAAGACTGCACCACAAACGCACATATGCGCTGTCAATGGCTACATAAACACAGTGATAATGCCATATCTAGAGCTTTTTATTCCTCTTTTGTTGACTGGAATAAATATTTTTTACTCATTCAGTCAGTCAATTCAAACCTAATCAAAGCAACTTGGGAACTTTCATTCTGCTGCTCCAATGACTATTGTTTCACATCAAGTCCAGAAGGTTATCATTTCGACTGCTTTTCACACACTTTTCAATTGGAGGAAAAATACATTTTCCTGCAAAATACATGCCTGGACCTCATTCTGGAACATGACTGTTAAATAATAAAGTTTTATCTGATGCATGAAGTCAGTTCAAAAGTCCTCTGTGGGCAGAGGTTTTGAGGAAGGATGTCAGACTTCAGCGTTCCCAGGGCTTAATTACAAATGGGTGAACTACTTGTATGTATAAATGCCATCCTTACGTGTTGTGCGAAGAGGAGATCCAGTAGTGGGACAGGGGGTTGTTCATGTTCTCAGGACACACTTGGTCCAGGGAGGAATCCCAAATGGTGTTCTCTTTGGAGAACAGGTACGTGAGAAACTATACAGGAGAGAAGAGAGCCGTGGAAATTATAGAAGTGATTAGGACCAAATACATAATTTACATCATTGTTTCTACTGAGTAAGAATGCAGACTTCTTGCCAAAGACTACTTCTACTTTACAGCAGTATAAAGCAGATGTGACGACTCAAGAATCTGAGAGCATCATTGTCTAGGGTTTTAACAGCTAGTAGAACACATGGCTGTATGCATAAGCAGGAGTCCTAATGGAGGGGCAAACTGCAAGGATCAGATGCAGCCTAGACGACAAGGACTGTTAAGTTTGTGCTTGCACCAAAGTTATTCTCAATAAATAATTTTGTGCCATATTTATAAGAGAAAGTGTTTCATAATTTAAAAACAACTCTTTTAAGATCTTAATAAATGTTGAAACTAAATTTACATCACATCTTTCACTACATCCATCTCCGTAAACTAAGCAAGTATTGCAGCAACTTGCAAATATAATCGCATATGCACGCATGTGCTGAACATCACCAATGTGCACAATAGTTCGAAATACTCCGAAAACCACAGAGCAGCTGTCTTGTGGCCAAGTTAATGTTCTTTAGCAAACTCCATCAGTCACAGAACAACATTAAATTAAGACTTGATACTCCGTACATACAGAATATGCATAGGCTTCATTTGGATTTATTTGTCAGTTAGAGCTAGACATGGAAAGGTTTGGCTTTCATTCAAATAAGAGAGGAAAAATGGATAATCTATGATGTAAGAAGGTTTAATGTTCAAGTAATATTAAGATTAAGGCTCATGCAGAGTTAACTGGCTATCTCAGATAATGCAAGTTGCAGACAATGCACACCTTTGTCACACATGGAGTAAGCGATTAGTGTGAACACTTTAAACCACTGAGATTGGGCAGAGTACTTGCACTCATATCTAGTCTCACACGTCAAATTTCCATCACCACCAAAAACCGCTGCAGATTTGACGTGACAATGACAAGCACTTTAGACTCAAGTAAGAGTTCAGGCCTCAGGTCCAAAAGATCGACACTTGGATTCCACTCAAGACGTGATGCCGTATCAATACACAAAAATATAGCCCTACAATAGAATTACTTCACCCTGTAACACTGCTCAGTACAGATCAACAACAATAACTTGTCTGTCATAATAATACTGTGACATATTTTTGCTTTGCTAAAGCATTCCCCTCAGTATAGCCAAGGCCTGTACACCTGCTATCCAACACTACATAACCTCAGGCACACAGAGCCAGTACCATCTCCTGCAGGCTGGCTCACACCAGCTTCCTCTTCTCTTTAGTCAATCATAACTTTATGGTGACCACAAAAAGCTTCCCTCGCTTTCTGCAGAACTGTCATGTGGCGCCACAGTCAACCTTTTCTGTCTGTGTGGGAGGAGGTGCTTTAGGCTGAGATCATGGCTATCCATGTCAATTTCTGAGCATCTCCCACCCACGTCAACAACACAGGGGGGTATCGGAAAAGATAACTAGCGAAAACATGCTTACATTTTTCCATTACAGAGCAAAGACCCAGAAAAGAGCAAGAAAAGAATTGAGAAAAGGGGGCGAAAAAAAAGAAAGTGTGAGAGGCGGTCAGAGTGTGTGCACCTCGTCTTGTTGGAAATAAGGCTGCTCCACTTCTCTCAGAGGATCCTTCAGGTAGCCGAACATAAACTCCTGAACCTTGTTGTTGTCTGTGGCCCAAATTTCCTGGATTTGTAGACAAAACGCAGATGGATTGGAAAATGCAAATGAAACAAATCTACACTAAACTAGGCCCAATGATTGAGAGGTTACCTTTTGAAACTCCAGGAGGAAGCTCTTGAAGTCCTCTAGGGAGATCCTCTGTTCGGGTCGGTCAGTGAACCTGGCAGAGAAAGCATGGGTCACTTCAGTTAACAGACATCTGTGACTGAACAGACAGATTCACTGTGTCAGTATCCAGTTTTGACTTACCTTTGTAGAAATGGGATCTCCACCTGAAATATCGGACAAAAAGGAAAATTTCAGTTAATCAAAGTGCTGCAGGTTCAGTGCATAGTACTAATCATGAAGATGGACACAGACATCCTGTAGGGGGGAAGGAGGGCACTGAGGTCATCCATTTAATCTGACCCCAGCCAGGCTGCTTGCCTCCTTCTTTCTGTGTGTGTGTGTGTGTGTGTGTGTGTGTGTGTGTGTGTGTGTGTGTGTGTGTGTGTGTGTGTGTGTGTGTGTGTGTGTCCTAATGGCCTCCACCACAGGGGTTTGGTAGGTTTTTAACTGGTCCATATTGATCCTGCAGCCATTTGAGAACAGACAGATGGGGGATGAAGTGTGCGCTGGCAGGGCATCAGATGGGGTGTGAGGGGATGAAAGTGCTGGGACTATCTGTGGAGGCATAAAAAGGGCTGCACTTACGTTTTTCTGAGCGTCAAACATGAGGCTACGATACAGCTGGGCAAACTGGCTGAAGGACACGTCTCCATTCCTCAGCTCGGAGTCCTATGAAGCAAATATAGTCATGAGGGAAGGGAAAATGGCTGTTACCGATAAATCTTTAGCCTCTAACAACATTATAGTGAAAGGGAAGTGGGCAGTGGAGACGGGAGTGCGAAGGAGGTCTGTGATAAGGAGGAGGACGTTACCGGAAGTTTCTCTCGGAGGAACTTCATGTTGGGCACCCTGTAGTTGACCTGGCTCAGCATGCTCTTCAGATCCTTACAGGATATCCTAAACGCATACACACATTTTGTTGAAAAATCAAAACACAAACATGGATACGCACGTACAATACGCGCATCTAGATGTCACTTTGCCGGGGAGAAATGTGATTTTAAAGTCTACAGACATGCTGAGACTTCATAAATAGACACTCTGCATGCTTTGCTGAGTCGTTTTGGCTTCGCTGCTACAACACAGCCTGGAATCTTGGCCAGATCAGACAATACCCAAACAGCGCAACAAAGGCTTTCGTCAGGGATGTAAGAGACAAACATCTCTGTGCATCTCCTCCATTCTCTGCAGTCTGTTTCCTGCTGCAGGAAGAGTTGCTGGTGTGTGGCTGAGAGGTTAGTTCCTTCACTACACCTCAACTGAGCTCTCTCACAGACACCTTGCTCTGGAGGTTACGCTGAGGAAAAGGCACACAACTGGTGCGCAAAACAACAGAACAATCGAGTTACATCCAATTTTGTCTATTTCTTGTGAGGGCGATCGGATTAGCGTGGCAGTTTACAAATTGAAACTGGCTGACTTACCTGTCTTCTCTGTTGCGATCAACTGCGTAGAACTGCTTACGTAACCACCTACAATAAGACATTTAACAGATATAAAGCATTATAAAACAGAGCAAATGCTGTCTACTTGTGCAGCATTTCAATACTTTTGACTTTGTGGTGTGTATTAACGATACCTTTCTATCTGAAGTGGTGTTGGGGACTTCAGTGTGTCAGCCACGAGCCAGTTCAACCCCTTCACCCACATGGTCATCTCTTCATCAGATGTTGCTGAAGAAGAAATCAACAGTTCAACATGTGACTGAATGTCAGAGTTTCTCTTCTTAAATTTCCAGTTAACGAACAATAAAATGAAGAAGACAGTAAGCAGGAAAAGCTACTAATGGGGACCCATGTGGGTCTGTAATAGTAGCGAGAAATACTAAGGGACTACTTCTTCTGAAAGCCTCTCTTTCTGTGCGTACCTGCCAGGCTGAGTGATTTAAGGCGAAACTCGGTGCCATAGAGAATAACAAAGCAGTGAGCCTGATCCAGTCGTGCTGCTGAGTCTTCCACATAGCGCTCGAAGTCCCGGGATTTCTGTCCAGGACGGATCTCCTTGATTTCTCGAATGTCAACTGAGGAGACAGACACAAATACAACAGTGAGTGAAACAGAAAGTCTCCATGTCTTCACACATTCAAATGGTGTCCTCATTAGAGATGAGCAAAGCGTAAACATCTGCAGTGGTTTAAGACAAAGGAACTCTTCGCACATCTATTTCATGAGATAGGTGTGCAGTAGAAAGACGAGTATTTTCAGAAGCTTTAAAAGACTCACTGTGCAGCTTGCAAAAATGCATTGTGAAGGTGCTTGAAGCAGACAGTGTATCAGTATAGCAGAATTTTAACATCCATTATCTTCTGATAGCAATATGGTCAGAATATGAAAAATCTCCTAAAATATTAACTTAATATGGTTGCATAAAAGGCTGCACCCCATTTGTTTGATTGTGAATGACAGAATTTTATAACGATAAGATCCCATCATCACAATACCAACACTAGAAAAGCACTCGGAGAGCGCATACCTCCGCCATGCTGTTTGTCCGTCTGTCTGTCTGTCTGTCTGTCTGTGTCTGTCTGTCTACAGCATAACTCAAAAAGTCATGGACGGATTTTCACCAAATTTTTACAGGACGTCCGGAAGAGCAAGAGTAAGAATCGATTAGATTTTGGAGGTGATCCGAATCACCGTCTGGATCCAGGAATTTTTTGAAGGTCGAAGGACAATTGAGAGATGGCCTAGCGGCCATCTCTCAATTGGACAGAAAAAAATGGATCCAGACGGTGATTCGGATCACCTCCAAAATCTAATTGATTCTTACTCTTCCGGACATCCTGTAAAAATTGGGTGAAAATCCGTCCATGACTTGTTGACAGACTTGTTGACAGACAGACTTGTTGACAGACAGACAGACAGACAGACAGACAGACAGACAGACAGACAGACTCCGGTGATTACATAACCTCCTGGCGGAGGTAATAACACCGACTTAGCTTTAACCTTTCTATTGACTGCTCTTCAATTTAATCTCATGTAGTTTTTCTTCCCCTTATGCTAACATCAACCTTACAGCACACAGACAGTGCATGTACGAGTATTTTAAGCCCACTGACCACATGAAACAGCAAAGCCAAGCCCATGACACAAACCACATATAGATGTACTTCAAGTTAACACTCACATTATAAAGATATTGCTAAATATGGACTCCATCAAAAAAAAGGTGACGAGGTTTTATATCCTGCCTTTTACCACTGAAATAAACAAAAAAAAACTCATCGGAAAACAGGCGGCTATGCGTCAGTTCCACAAACCCGTTTGTGAGGGGAGCAGTCGGGTCATTTTCACTGTTGTACATACACATGTATTTAAATGTGTGTGACGTTAAGAGCACTAGAAATGGTTTAATAATTTACAGTAAATACGACAAATGTAAGTCTGACAATTATGACAGGGAATATAGCAGTGCACTGGTTTCACAGGGGCTGAACTGTTTGAGGGAGATAACTATAAAATTACGATTGTGACATTTGAATTTATCATTCACTGTGTAATAGGTTTAAAACATGACAGAGCATCAGCACATGAGACACCATCAAAAGCGAAACTAGAACGGGGAGAACAGTATTAATCTGTATAACCACTGAAAATTTACACCCGGGGTCAGATGCGCCACAGAATGTATGAAGTGTGTGGCTAATAAATGTGGCTAATAAATAACAAGACCCAGTTAAGTTGAACCACAGCCTGTATGCGCAAACCACATGGAATACACTGATGTTGAACGTTTCAAGCAGTTTGAATTAAATAAAATAGAATTAGCGCATTTTGTCATTATTTAATAACCACACCAGGGTTTGCTCATTTGTTCAAATTGCAATATTAAATGAGCTAACTGTCATGCTGTCCTGCGGGTCAAAATTGACCTGGTTCCAAGTTTGAAAATGTGTGTGTGTGTGTGTGTGTGTGGGGGGGGGGGGGGGGGGGGAAACGACGACGACTCTGATGTCCGCATTTTCAACATTTTTGGGAACTCTCTGAACATTTTTTGGTGGAAAAAAGAAAAGTGAAAAATGTTTCTTAAGAACATTCACACAAAAAACAACCAAAATCCAGCGAAATTCGCTGGATTTTGGTTGTTTTTTTGTGAATGTTCTTAAAGAAAACATTAGAAGTTTTACTGATACATATGTAATGATTTTAGATATTTTTAGGATTTTTTTTTTTGGAAGATTTTCATTAATTTTTTGAAAATATTTACAAGAATTTTCTTGCCAAAGCTGTTTTTTTTTTTAAATTAAAAAAAAAAACCTTTAAGGGAAACTTAAGGAATTATTGGAATTTTCTTCCTGAAGGTTTTGCAAATTTTCAGAAATTTGGGGAATTTTTTTGTTGAATTTTTGTATTTTTTCAGACAAGGAAACAATATTTTTTGGTGCCCGTAAATGAGGACAACAGGAGGGTTAAATATCCAGCTCTAGTTTTTGGACAAAACTGTGTAACTGTTCATCTTAAGTAATGACAACTGGGGGGAAAAAAAAAAAAAAAAGCTAGCACAATTTTGTCTCGATGGCATTAATCAGCAGTCAGAAACACACAAAAACTAATGTGTAGGTTGTGAAATAGCTCAGCAGGTTCCTATCAGTGTTACATTAGCAGCAGTTAAAGACCTACAGCAGGGACTCTCCTGCTAAACACACACACACACACACACACACACACTTCTTTCAGCTCCTGCTCCTCTTCCTGCCCCCGAACCACACATCCTGTGCTTTTGTCGCCTACACACCACATCTGTGCTTGCGTATAGGTGAGCATGTGCATGCTCTTTTCTCAAGCATAAAAAAAAAAAAAAAAACAGTATGTCTTCTCGCAGAATTTCACCAAGCCGAGCTCTCTAATCACACATCATATCTCTGTTTACTTTACCCGCTATACGGGCCAGCAGACTTCCGTTGAGAGCACGGCAGCTTTGACAGGCTGATCTGTCAGACAACACTTTTCGTCATTTGAGTCAAAATATTTGGAGCCTGCTTCAGACAGATGCAGGAAATAAGGAGATGACCAGAGGTGTAACCTTACCAAAAGAGATGAGAGGAGGCATCCTGCAACACACTTCCCTCTCCTTCCTTTTCACACCATTTCCACCATACAAACTACTGTCAATAAAATAACACATTTTAAACCAAAGACATTTCTAATACCAGGATTTGAGGAACGTTAAGGTTTTCTACATCTACGCTTTTTCATTTAACAGAAGAAATCCATATTTTAAGATGTTAAATATCTTTATAATAGCTTTAGCTAAAAACAATAATATAGTGCAGTGCTAAAACAAAGAATCATTTTCTTGACATTTTCCTCTGAAATGTGAGGATTTGCTGCCTTTCTTCATTATACTGGATATCACTGTAAATAAGAAAAGAAAAATTTGTGTTTTGGACTGTAAAACGAAGCAGACAAGATGAAGTGGCAGCTTATTTTTTCTATTTTTTGACATGTTATAGACTAAAGTATAAAAAAAAAGTTAAAAAATGAAAAAATATAATGTTATAAAGTCTATTTAATTTAAATTTTTGAATATTTAAACTGATTGGAACATAAGTAAATAAGCTTTTAACACTAATTTGCAATTTCATGGCAGTTTGGTCACTGAAAAGTTGGTATTTGGTGTTACAAACAAATAATAAAAGGAGGTTTGATCAATACAAATACGTACTCCTCACTCCGTTTAAAAACTAAAACTCCACAACGTCGGCAAATACCTTGCAGTTATGTTGCTGGATATTGCAATTATGACATAAATCAGAGTAAAAAATGAACACATGACATGACTTTAGGATAAATAAAAAGTTAAAGGTACATTTTTTGCACATTAGATTGCAGCTATTACTGCTCTATTTGAACCTGAAAACAGAAGCAAGACTGATATTACAGCGTTCAAATGGTTGGCTGTGTGGCCAAAAACGTGACACTGTTTCACTGCGCACTTCCACATCAGCTGATCCATATCAGCTCCTTTGATAGCCCGACAGACAAAGTTAAGCAGAAGACTTTCCCTCTGACAAACTACTGCCAAGCAGCTACATGGATATGGTTCCTCTTTCCACCACACTGTAAATGGAACGAGTCCGCGGTGGAACTGTGCTTGTTTTCCAGTGACAGCCTGACCTGTAAAACATTTGTTTTACAGACAGTCTAAAAATCCAACTGTGTTGCTGTTTTCCTGTCAGTGGTGTTAATGTTCCACAGATTTGTTGATATATTTCTCATAAATAACCTGGGCTGATGACCAAGTGTGCGACAGAAAAAAAAGGAATAGTGTCTCAGCTGAGAAACTACATCAGACATCTGAGGTGAGAAAGCATGCGTCCTTTGCGGGAGGTATGGAAAAAGCAGCTCACGACGATGACAGTTTCCACAGATGTGTGCAGGTAATTCCATCCTCGTTTATGTGACTGAAAAGTCAATAAACGCGACCCCAAAGATTTCTTCATTCGTCATTTCTGGTTCGTTTTCAAAGACGTTTCCAGGCTACAGTTGATAAAGTTTACAGCAACTTTTAGTGAGCGCGGGTGGCCTCGTCAAATGTTGGGACTCGGACGACATGCAGATACAGTCCGGAGTTTGAGTTTTGGTAAAACTGCAAGTTCACGTTTCTGAAGAACACACAGTATTTAAAAAGCCCTCTATAAATGTTAACACACGCCATGACAACTGAGCTCAGTGTTCCATTCACGTTCAAATTAGGTCTGCCACCAATGATTCTTTAGATTACAGATTAACCTGCCAAAAGATGTCTCGACCATAAATAGTCCGGTTGTAGTGTTTTTAGTGTTTTAGTTTCCCCAGAGTCCAAGACGGCATTTAAAACCAAACGGTATTCAGTTTACAATGACATTTTTAAAAAGCAAAAATCTATGACGGACAACATTTTGGTGATTTTTGCTGGAAAAAAGACTTGAAGTACAAATTAAATTACCCAGCTGCATATTTTTCTGGAGATCTGCTGTTAAATTCAGTGACCATTTGCTCCAGCCTTAAAAACAACTCTTAGAATTTGTTTTAAGTATGTATGTGGAAATTCCTAGTCTGACATTAGTAGATCTATTCTGCAGTGACTATAGAAATTAGCATTGTGTGAAAAAAATCTGAATTATATTCAGACTTATGATGTGCAACTTACTATTTATCACAAACCTACATATCTGTTATATTCTGGACTGCAGGGGTTCTCAAAATCATACATATGTGTGTCATATAACTTTACAAAAACATCCTAAAAGTAGGGTTGCATAGCTAAAATGAATAATAATCTTCAACTGCGGTCTTGACAGATGTGTGCTCACTCACAGAATAAATCCCATGCAGGTAAAATCACTTGATTTCAGCTTGAGTCAGTCTGAAATTAGAATATATATCTTGCTTTAAAATACTTTTAGTTACACACCTGTCTAAGCAGTGTGTACTGCAGCTACTGAGTGGGGAGACTAGAAGCTTCTCCGTGTGACGCCCCCTAGCTAACTTGCAACTTGTGTATTGATAATCAGACGTTTAGCTGACTGGGTTCTCTTTGAGTGATTTATATTGAGTTTAATGTGAGGATAATAAAAATGTTCAATCAGCTCTGCAGTATCAATGTATATTTTTAGCTGGCTGACTGACTGGAGTTTCAAGGCTGATAAGTGTTTGACACTAACGTGTCTATGTCCCCCGCCGCAGACATGGATTTGAAAGTCACAGTGAACAAACGCTCGGTGTGACCTTGAAAATTATGTGAAGGTCACCCAAACTGACTGGTGTCGGGGGATCCTCCTAATACATGTTGACATCAAGTTTGGCAAAGATCCGACAATTCCTTCATGAGATATCGCGCAGACAAGGATGCGGGACGTACGCGAATACTAGGTCCCCTTCTTCACGCGTTCACACCGCGGGGGACAACAATAAAATCCAATAACGTATACCAAATGCAAACAAGAATAAAATCTCTGGATCTCTTAAGATAGCCTTTTTCAAGAATGGCGACCAAGATGTGAGGCATTCTGCAGTTAAAAAACAAACTTGTCTGTCCTCGCTGATGGACGGATTACGTAATGGTGACATTTTTGCTAACTCGCATGAAATCTATGTGCACATTTCTGAAATATTTGCAACACTTTGTCACTTACTGGCCAACAAATACACAAAAACTATAAACATGTGAAATAAGCTGATATTTTGTAATTATTTACTGATAGTTTAGCTTTTAGAAATTAAACTGAGTAAATGTACTGCTGTGATCACTGTGAAGCAGTCCTCAATGATTTGACACCTTGGTCGCACTGTTCTACTACAACCAGTGCAAAAAAGCATAGAGAACCACACCAAAAAAATTCTACTTTCTGTCTGATTTCTGACACATGTCTACTTATCCAGTGCTAATTGGTGAGATTGGGTTTAACGTAACGTTTGGGGGAAAAAACTCCAAACTAAAGTCCTCTACTTCAGTGCCTGAGAGCAACATGAGAGGATCTACTGACGTGTGTCCAGGAACTGCTCAACCAATCATTGCTTGAGCCCATGGAAATTTTTAGTGAAAGTTCATTCATAAAAATGTGAAATTGGCTCATTCAGACTGTGTCAGAGCTTGTCAATTAACATCCTAGTTGCTCTGAGATGTTAACGGGAGTTGATAGTGCAAAATGATTCACACTGAAACATGATTTTGATTCATGCTCATGTTGCTTGTTATCAGTAACGACAAATGTTCCAAATATGATCTGTATGATAGTGAGCATACTACGCGTGACGCTTCACTACAGCCTCTGTGGAAACAAACTGCATTAATTCACCACAGTACGAAGTTAAGAAGACAAACTTCTTTTCTTTAAAATGATAAGACTGTGCATGTGAGTTACTCAAACTTTTTTATTTAGGACAAGCCTTGTCTGCACGTCTAAGAAGATTGCTACTGCCAATTATTCTGCAAGACCACATCCTGCTTTGTCAAACCAGATATACATGTTATTGCACCACACTGCAATATAAATATGTGGACTACAATTGAATGTTGAGTGTTGTTAGGTTGGAAAACAGACAAAGATTTTGAAAAATGTAAAAAGTTTGGGGGTGACGCTTCGCAACGCTTTAAATTTATCCAAAAACTCAAGCGCCGTTTCCACAGATAACGGACACGATTCTCTCGCTGCCATTGATAAAGGGTAAATACACCAGACCAAATTGTTCCTGAACGATCACATGCTTCCAGTAAAAACGATGATATTCTATTTCTGTACATTAATGAGCAGCCGAGGCCAATTTCACCTCTCCAGGAGTATCGAATGGCAGCTATGAGCTCACGGGCGTATGAAACCCTTCATTGCAGAGAAGATGATACTGCGTTTTTAAAAAAAGAAAAAGAAAACTAACTACCATCCTTTGTGCGTGTGTGTGTGTGTGTGTGTGTGTGTGTGTGTGTGTCTGCTCTTTTTGTTGCATCCGGAGCAGAGTGCAGCTGTGCACAAGGCATCCTGCTACCCGAGAGACGGCCGACTTAACGAGTCACTGAAGGCCTGTGTGTCCTCAGTTAGACGCGCTGTTTTGTTGAAGATTAACCTGAACATCGGCTTCCTGCTAAATTACAGCATATTCCTATTAATGGAACAAAAGAGCGCAAGGAAACATTCTCTCTGCTCATCGTCGACTCTGGATATATTCGTACCCGACATGCGATTTATCTGCTTCTGGACACCGACAGTTGTTCCTCTGACATACACACCTGCTGTTTTGAGATATGTATATAAAACAAAACTCATAACTGCACTTTTAGGCGACTGCTCTTCCAGCAAGATGAACTAGAAACTTTCAAAATGTGGCATTGAAAGATTGGTTTTCCTTTGCTGTAATGCCATGACATAGCTTTACTGTCATCTTTTGCTATTCTTGAAGATTGTGTGCATGTATACATTACTAGTCCTTGCTTTTCCACATTTTCTTGCATGTAAAAAGCACCAAAAATCCCCCAAATATTGTCACACACCTACTATTTATGTATTTGGCTGCGAAAACTTGAATTTCACCCAACTCCTGTGACTTCAGAGCCATCAGGTGAGCTCACCAAATCCTTCGTGAAGCACTCAACCATCTTGTAACACGCTGTAGCTGTCATATTTCTGCATGGATGCAAACTAACCAGTTCTGGCACCTTCCTAACTATAACCAGGACTCAAGAGCATCACTGTGTGCACATGCATGTGTCTATACATGTATTTGTGTTTGCACGCTACTCACTCTCGCCCTCTATTTTATCTGTGCCACGAGTCCAGATAATAGTCCTGGTCTCCAGCTTCACTTGAAATGTCCTTCTCTCCGGCCGCTGGGTCTTCTTGGAATAAAACAGCGTCAGTACTGTCCCCAGCTCCAGGTCTCGGTACAGGTTGTTCATCTCCGTGTCGTTGTCCATCCATGGCACAGGTCCGTTGGAAAAGAAGCCAGAGGTTCCAGCCATGTTCACTTCCCCTGTTTGTTATCCGTTTCCTCTCAGAACAATCTGCTCAGTGCAGGCTTACACAGGGATACCTACAGCAGGAGAACACAGGGAGACAGGAGGGGGGAAACCCATGAAACAACAATTCTCCTGAGATTTCTAGTGTGTCAATGCTATATGCACATTACACTGCAGCAAGGAGTTTCACGCTGCTCAGAAGCTTTAAGTAATACTGGAAAACGTGCCATGCAGTCATGTTTATATAAATACATGTACCTGCTGTCACAAGTATGTGTGAGGGAAAACAAAAGTCTCCAGCATCTGAAGTTACTTTTACATTTTAAGACACTCATTTTATGAGCTAAATGGGAATTTGAGCAGTGTGAGCATTGTCTAAACGCCTCAGTTAAATTTAATAACCCAAATCCTTTAGATAAGGTTTCTTATTTCCACAAACAGACAAAATACAGCCCTGTATGTAAACTAAATTAAACACATATTACATTACATATTTAAAATTGTAGGAGTTGAATGCTTTGTGAATGAACATCCAAATCCACAGTGCATTTTTCTCTTCCTTACTTCAATGTTTTGTACATGACAAGACAAAATTGCAGTACAAACACACTATTTGCTCCTAGTATACATTATATAGTGAGATAAAGGTGCATAATGGAGTTAAAATAGAAGCATGGGGTGCTGACAAAGCTCACAGTTTAAGCATTTCATAACACACGTGATCGTATTGATTTTTGTACATACTGTGAAGGGAGCTTATTCCAAGTGTGGAGTGAAACCTCATCAGAAAAAGTAATGACCTTACTTACGAACAGTGACACCCAACTAAAGATGTTAACACCAGATAACTTCATCTCCAACATGTTGTCTTTTTTAGCTTCAATCCAGCACCACCAGCAGCAGGGAGGTTAAATCTCATTTAAACTGGTTTTTCAATACGACCAACAGGCCTGTAACCTACTGCAGGAAAACAAAGTTTGCTCTATCTTTTTTTTAAGGAATACAACTGGTGGCGAATGGCAGCACGGTGGGAATAACAGCGTAACAAGAACCGTCTGGCTATTTTCACGGCGTGGAAACGGGGGCCGGTGTGTGCTAACGTTTGGCTAGGTTAGGAATCACGGCTCGGTTCAAACCCACGAAGACGCTCGGGTAGCTTCAGCCGTTCTTAACCATTTCTCCCTGTTTTCTTCGCAAGAAGAATTTAAGCGGAAAACAACCCGTCACGAGGCTAAAAGAAAAAAAAAAGAGGACTGGTGTGCTCCAACTACCTACCGCCGCAATCTCGGCCCCGACCGCACATCTCCAACGGCTGAGGCTGCTCCTCTCGTCGCTCCTCTCCCGTCGTCTTTCTCCGTTTTTCTTTTCTCTCCCCTTGACAGCCCTCAACGTTTTCCTGCGATTAAATCATCGCCAGGGCCTCGGAAGGCGCTGCGGTCCCAACGACAACCGTCCCAGTTTGCTCTTCTTCTCCCCTCCAGCCGTCCATAGAGAGAGGCAAAAGCAGACAGCGAGAACCGTGGCAAGACTACGCAAGTTTGTCCGCTCTCGGATCCAGCCAGCGGCGCAGGCCCTTCCCCCCTCCCCCGGCCCACAGCGCTCACACACTCCGCTTCCCATGCGGGCCTTCACTATAAAAGGAGGATTTGTTAGCGAGACGTTTTAACCACAGGTTGTTGTGGCTTGAAAGCATTTTTTATTGAATTCCAGGCATTAGACCAGGAGTGTCAAACTCATTGTAGTTTAGGGGCCACATACAGCCCAATTCGATCTTAAATGGGCCGGACCAGTAAAATCCCAGCATAATATAACCACAACTCCAAATTTTTCTCTAGCAACAACCTTGTTTTAGTGCAAAGAAGTGCTGGAAAGAAAGAAACTTCAGTATCCAGACAGTAGGCAAACGCAATTAATCTCACAAAGTGCGTCCTTCCTCACTCCAAAAATGTATGAAGAAATACAAACCTTAAAGAAAACATATTTTGAAAAATGGACTTCTATAAACAGGAATATAAAAATAAAACTCCATTATCTAGACAATTATAAATACAGCCAATTTCCTTAAGTGCCAACTGTCTGCCTCAAAATAAATAAAATAAGAAAGGAAGATTAAAAAAAATACATTGCTGTCAATAAGTACATAAAATAAAGTTTGCATGTATAATATCATTTAAATTATTGATCTGATACGAGATAATCCTTTATCAATCCCACAGCAGGGTAACTTGCAGTGTAATAACAGCAAAGGGAATAGTGCCATTAACCTCAACTGTTAATGTTACTAACCTGCTTTTAGTTGTTTTATGTAAGGCTGTTTAACACTTAATTTCCCTTGGGATTAATAAAGTATCTATCTATCTAGTGCAAAAACAAAGGGACAACGGTAAAAAAAAGTTGTATTCATAAGAACGCCATATATTAATACTACATACATATACTACTAAGAACTGTAAAAGAGCTTGATATTCATTTGTTAATACCAAATTTTTTATCATCTTTGAGGCTTAATCAATAGCTGTATGTCTTGCCTCTGGAGTGTCTATTAAATTTAAGCATTTTTTCCTGTGATGTATACTGAAATCCAACAGCTACTGGACTCTGTTCTGTAGCAAGCAAGGGTTTGCTTTTATTGTGGAAAAAGTCCCCCTATTTCCGGTGTAACCCTGAGTTTCTTTCTTCAGCTTGACTCATCTCATCCTCCAGCAGAAGCGCCAGTTGTCGGCCTCTTAAAGACACAGACCCTGTTCTAAAAACTAAATAAACAGCTGTCTCCTCACAATCAAAACCATTATCACAACTTGTGAAGTAACAAGTAACTCTGCATTTCATTTGTGTGATAGTTTTACATTGAAAATACGTGTATTTTTAGCATTTGTTTTAATAGGGATAGGGAAGTAGAGAACAAAACTGATAAGTGAATTGTTGGACTATGATCCCTAACTTCACTGATATCTGTTGATAACCCCTCTCAGTCTTTCTCAAGAGTAGGAGCTCATATGTTTCCCCAAAAACATGACAAAGCAAAGACAATAAAGATAAAGTTGATATTTTACTTCGAAAACTACAAAGCTCAAAACAACAGGCGTTCAGCCAGTTTATGTGGTACATGAACAAATAGCAAGAAATATTAATGACCAAAGTTTAGAATATCCATTCACATTTGGAAAGTCAGAGACACTTTCTGCTTTATCACAGCAATACAAAAACGGCACACTACAATGATAGACTTCTGTGATCTTTTTTGGCAAAAACCCACACCCCTTTCTCAGAAGGCACAGTTCGGGCAGACAAAACCCGAGCTGCACTTCAGCCGTTTCAAGTAACCGAGATCAATGGTATGCCTTTTCGTTGTAAAACCAGGGAAACAGACACACAAGAGTTGCATACGAGCAATGAAGAGCTGTCTGTTGAGAACGCATACGGCACGCGATTTTAAAAAACACTGAATCATGATTACTGTAAAATGATCAAAATATGTACATCCCTGAAATAAAGAGCAAAAGAAATCTAAATGGAAAAAAAGATGACATTCTGTGTGCTAATAAATATGTGAGCATAGTGCTAGGGTTTCTATTCGTCACACTGTCATCAGTCTGTCGGGCTCATCTCATTGTACAAATCTTTCACGCTAAAATTACACAAATTAAGATTCATTATATTATCATTATCTCTCATGTTGTTTCTCACAGTCTTCTCACGCAAACATTCTATGAGAATATAGAATTTCTCGATAAATCTGATGGCTTACAAATTTCAGTACAGCTTATCTGACGAAAGATAATACTAATGTGTTCATAGTTGTTGGATCACGGGCAGATAGCTGCAGCTACATACACACTACTGTAAATGTTCTTTAGAGAGACGCCCTTTATTAGCTTGGTAAAATAGTTCAGCGGTTATTTTTCCTATACACAACGGATCCATATATACACAACAATGATTAACCTGTGATCACAGCTTCGGCAAAGTCTGAGCTCCCTCCTTTCACAGCGCTGCAGTTAACCACACAGTGGAGTCATTTGACACCAACTGGAAACCATCTTTACAGCCAAAGGCAAGAGTAGAAAAGGGTGTTTAAAACTCATAATCCTTCTCGGCCATGTCAATTGCCCAAGCAAACTTCTCTCTCTGGGTTTTGTTGTAGATCTTCTCGATGGGAATGCTGAACTTCTTGCACCTGGAGAGGAGGGAAGATGGAGCCATTCAGGGTAAAGAAAAAAGACAAATGCAAAAATAGCCATTATTCCAACCTTAAAGTGTAATTATGTCAGGGCCCCCTCCTCCACCCCTGCCTCAGCCCCCAGCTGACCTGGTCATCATCATCCTCACAATAAAAGCTGATCACACAGTCTACACCCTGCCACATTGTAAACGATGATTCTTCAGTCAGTTGCTCTAGCCAAACCTTCTACTTTATCTTGTGGAAAAATTCTCAATCTAACCGTGTTCTCTGCTCTGCCTAGCTCACCGACCCAGCTGCCCGGTGTCTCCGACCCAGCCCTGCCTTCTGGAATCCTGGATCCCCTGTCCACCCAGACCTTCCCTCCTGGTCCTCCCCAAACCCCTACCTGGTTCTGTCCCCCTGCCTTGGAAGGTCCCTGCTCCACTAATCCTGTGCTCATCCTGCCCACTACTCAGTACAACCGGTCCGTGCTTTCCCCCCTGGAATCGGAACCTCCTGCCCACTCTCCACTGCCAACCCACATCTCCCTGGACATCGACTGGACCGCTGATTCCCATCACCCCCTGCACACCTGTGTGCGAATCATGGTGTCTAATCAGCATCTTGATATGGCACACCTGTGAGGTGGGATGGATTATCTCAGCAAAGGAGAAGTGCTCACTATCACAGATTTAGACAGATTTGTGAACAATATTTGAGAGAAATGGTGATATTGTGTATGTGGAAAAAGTTTTAGATCTTTGAGTTCATCTCATAAAAAATGGGAGAAAAAACAAAAGTGTTGCATTTATATTTTTGTTGAGTGTATTTTGATGTAAGTGGTGCATTTGCAGTCATTTTGCAACAGCTTGTAACATTATAGTTGAAAATCAAAAATCCCTCACATTTCAGACTTTGCTGTGACATGAAAGTGGCATTTCACTCAGTTGGTAATGTTGAAACTTGGATCCACTCATGTCAAAAGGTTCTGGTCTATACATGGAGTCCTCGACTTAAGTTGGAGTTCTGTTCCTACGGATCGACGCAAGTTGATTTTCGCCAAAAGTTGGAACTCCAGCAAAAATGTAAACAAAGCCATTACGTGCATCACAATATCGATCAGTTATCCTCAGAAAAGTCATGAACACCAATGACTTTCATGCATGTATGAGTCATTTTACAAGAAGATAAAAGAATATGTTGCACTTTTCTTTTTTTACAACTTGATCATGCTTAGGAGCCATAATTAAGGGCAAAAAGTTAGCCAATGCAGCACAATCCAAGGTGGTGTACAACAGGTGAATGTAAACAGTCTCCGCCATTTTCTAAATTTTTTTTAGCTAAAAATCGCACATATAAATATGTATAACGAACACTGCTGCCTATAGCAGCTTGTTACTGGCACTTTTGGACAGAACAGACCCTCAGAGGGGAGCTTGAGTCAATCACGTATGTACGAGTGGGGATTCTGAACTTTGGGAATTTTGGTTGAGAAGCCTGTGGTCTTGTTGTTATGCGCCAAGGCACACATCAAATAAAGATTTTTTTCACATTTGGTAGATGTTAAATTGAGAAATGTATTTAAAATCTCCATACGTAACATAAAAACTCAGAAAGTTCCTGTCTGATCGTGGTGGTTTAAACACTAAAGGCCAATCTGAACCCCTTTATACTAATAGTCACACAAGCATTATAGCAAGAATCGAGGAGCTGACAAATAAAAGATTGGAAGTTTTACTTCTGGTTGGACTGCTTTAAAAAATATATATGTAAATCAAAATAACATTCCTTAAAAAGAAAATAACTTGCAAAAAATAGCGAGTGGCTTTTTATAGCTAGTAGCAACCATTTGTTTTCTTGTTAAAATCTACTCCCTCTTGATTTCATTTATTACATAAATTATCTTACAATTAACCCATCAAATAGAGCATTCTGAAAATAATACAAAGCATAATATCTACATAGTATTAGTTGATACGATATTATGTAAGATTCAAGTAGCCAACTAACACCTAGCGACTTAGCTTACTTAGCATCTAGTAAACAGAAGGAATTACAGATAAAATACGGATTAATGTATTGGAAGAACCACACCGCTACTAAGCTCTTTACACTTTAAACTGGCTAGCAGCCGAGCCACTGCACCTTCAACTCTGTTCCACATATTTTCACACATACTGCAGTCTATGCCAGGTTCCCATGCACCACCCAACATGAGGGGACCCCGTCTCATACGTCCACAACCACGCAAAACATGGAGCATTCCTGTATCCATTGTGCTTGAGGAGGAGGCTCTCCAGAAATAGCTGTGGGGCATCGGTTAGGGAGGGCGGACCTCTGTTCCACTGCTCTGCGGCCTGGCCCTCCATTCAGCCACAGACAGCTCCTCATTGACTTCCCACATGGAGGAAGGAGTGCTGTTTGGGGACGCTCCCTGGCTTTCAGAAACAAACCCCATTGTTCCTCGCACTCACACGCTTTTCTTCCTCTTATTTTCCTTTTGCAGCCGTTAGCTTTTTTGCTTGTGCTGCTCCTTTTCCTACAATGCAAGAGCATTTCCTGCCTTTCTGTCACCAAGGTAGATATGCACTCCACAAACCCGCCCACCCACAGACAGCCAGCTTATGCAACACTGGGTGGTTTACTCACAGTTGTTTTTTTTTTAAACCATAGTGACAACCGTGATCAAATAACAGGTAATACACATAGATAAACAAGGTCTGCTGAGTTGTAATTACCATGCAACAGAGATGCGTGGATCCAGGTAGTTGAGCTTGGACGTGCCCAAAGCAATCTGCTTGTTCTCCTCTCTGTCTGTGGCCTGAACCTGAAGCTTCATCAGCTGCTCCTCTATCCTCTGCACAGCTTTACGCTTGACCTCCACAGTCCTGAGAGAGAAAGCGAAACGCAAAAACAGAAAGAAGCAGATGTTAAGACACAGAAGAAAACGAAAAAAATTCAAGGAAAGATAAAGCGATGGAGATACACAGATGCAGGAAAAGATAGAAGAGAAGAAGAAGACCTAAACACTGTTAAGAGTCTGTAGAAATAAAACTGTGTTGTCTCACATCCTAGCAGGGACTAGCAGGGTTAAGTAAGTAAGCAGCACATCAAACTCTCTCAGAATTTCTTACTTTTTGTTCTTCTCATCACGGGAAGCCTTGTGATCAGCCTTGGCGGCCTTCAACTGCTTCCTGGCTGCAGACAGTTGATTTTGTTTCTCATCAATCTGTAATCACAACAAACACATGATGAGTGAGCAAAATAATCTACATCATGTAGAGAAGGAATATGTTTTATCAATCAAAGAAAAAAAGTTTACCTTAGTTTGAAGGTTTTGCATGGACTTCTCAAATGTTTTGGGTGGAGCTCTCTGATGGTTACAGAGAATGGCCACAGCGCGGTTGGCTCGGTTGTAGGACAAGATTTTAGCGGGGACGCTGTCATCAGCTGTCCAACACAACACAGTAAGAGATAAAGCTTTGAATTAGTGAAATCTAAAATCACTTATTTAAATTTTGCAGTGACTGAATGTTTTAATAGTTCAGCAATGTGCACTAAATTTGAAAATTTGTTACACAAATTTCATTTAAGTACAGCCGTTATCTGAATGGGAAGGCCTACAAAAATAGTATGAGGACACCTTCCAAAAACAGGGTTGACGTTCAAAGCTCCATTTCCGCCTTCTACTCACCTATAATGCCCAATGTATCACATTTCTTTTTGCCCTCTTTACATCACACCCGTATATCAGTGTACTGTCACTTAAATACTCCCTAACAGCTCCATGCTACAGGCTTACAGTTACAATAAACTAAGCTAACATCCCCTATTTGTGCTAATTTATTGTATTTGTGTAGGTAGCTGCTGGAGCGGCCAGTTTTATTTACATGCCATTTCAGCTTCATTATTTGCCCCTGTCAGGTATGTTTTATTGCACGAGTTGATGTTCCATGTTGAATATTTCATTATGAGGCCCTTTGTGCTAGTCTCCTGTGGGAGCGGAGCAGCAGCAGGCGGTTTTATTTACGTGGAGGCGCTGCTTTACTATCTGTCATTGTCAGAATAAATGGATATAAACTCCAAAGAGATTGTGCATCTTCAGCAGGAATAATACAAGAGCCACCTGTTATATCTTCACGTATATAAGATAAGATAACATAAGATAACATAGACTTTATTGATCTCACAAAGGAGAAATTTACTGTTACAGGGCTCTTAGAAACAAAAAACAGAGGAGTGCAAAAGTCACGAAAGTGCAAGAACATGATAATAAATATTGCACATAATAACAACTACACAGTAGTGTTATATAGTCTGATGGCAGTGGGGATGAAGGATATACCAATCAGCCACAACACTAAAACCACCTGCCTAACACTGTGTAGGTCCCCTTTAGGTCGTCAAAAATGCCCTGAATCATTGGGCATAGAGAAGAGGACCTCTGAGGGTGTCCTATGGAGTCTGGTACCAGGACGGTGGCAGTGGATCCTTATTCCACTGCATCCTGTTGATGCTTGATCAGAATGGGGTCTAGGACGTTTGGAGGCCAAATGAACACCTCGGTCAATTGTCATGTTCCTCACAATCTTCCTGACTGATGTTTTGCGATGCAGTAGGGTGAGTTTTCCTTCAGTTTTAGGCTAGCGATATTTGTGATATCCATTTGCACGAGTGAGTGTGCTTGTTCTGAGACAATGTTTATTTTGGTGTCTAATCAACACGGATGCCAAAATCCAAGGTTTTAAATCAGAAACCCACATAGTATCAATATGATCAGTGTTATTCACTTCACCTGTTAGTGGTTTTAATGTTATGGCTGACTGGTGTACTGCATGGTCTAAGAGATATTTTATTGATTAAATCCTGGAAGAATTCCTTACAGGAATGCAGACTGGATTTCACTACTTTGTAGGCGCTGACTTTGATGAGCTGCTAAGTGATTGCATAAAAGTGCTGTCACTCACGGCAGGTGAGTTCCTTGAGCTGCTGTTGCAGGGTGATGGAGGCGTTGTAGGTACGAAAAACTTTGGCTGTTAGTCCATCCATCAGCTCCTGTAAGTGCTTATTCAGAATAGAAGTCTGCAGGAAACACAGGAAAGAAAGGGAATGTGGGGTGGGTACAGTTGGGCAAAGGAAACTGAATTATACAAAGCACTCTGATTAGAAATGAAAGCAGTTCACTTAAAAATGAAGCCTTGGGGGCAGATATTCCTTTGTGTTTCTTACATTGAGTCTGTCAAAAAGGTCGTCTTCAGGTTGCTTGTTCTCGAGAAACAACTGGAGGTTTTTAAAGACCTGATAAGAAAGAATAACAAAGATTCCTTTAGCAGGAAATCCCTAACATTCAACTCATCACAGTTGTGTTTGTGAATGCACCATCACATTTCTGCCTGTAGGGGGTGTTATCTTATTTCTGTTCATAATAAGTGCAGGTGGTTTAATGACTAGTGTGATGTTTTTGAGTGCTTCTATTTTCGTCTATCTAAGAAGATTTGGCCCAGGTGTGCAGAAGAATTTTAGATTGAATGCTGATCATCCCTAGTATGTGTCTCTATATGTAAGTGTGTGTGGGTGAGTACACTCCAGCAGCAGGAAACAGACTACCCTCCGAGGTAGGGCTGACGGAAAGCTTTTTGTGTCCGATCACCTGCCTGTGCAAACATCCTCCTCAGCATAGAGGCCACTCATATCATTAACACTAAATTCCAAATCTGTTAAATACATAACCAACAACACCCTCATAAAACCAGAAATTGCAGTTTTGCGCTGTAATATATCATCTGTCACAATTCCTCTTTCCTTCCCCATTCCTGTGTTTAACTCTTCATTCACATGTTTGTCTCATCCCCTTTTCTCACCCTCTTCTCCACAGGGATCTTGTTGTAGTAGCGGATGGAGTCTTTTCCCAAGAAGTCAAACTCCACCACGTACTCCTGGTCGTCCATCTTGGGGTACAGTTTGATGTGTTCCACCCGCAGCGAGCAGCAGCCAACGGTGTCCGCTGTCTCACCTTCCTCCTTTTCATTGCCTGCCCTCAGTGCCAGCTTCATAGGAAAACAATACATCATGATCGTCATTCAGACATAAGCGTGCAACATTTGCTCAGGATATTTTCTTTTAACTTGGTTCACCAGGGGAATTACTGAAGGCCCTACGATTCACTGAAATGATAACTCTAAGTCTGAGTAGTTCACTTCAGCTTACTCTGATAACACATTCTTTCTGCACCTACTGCTTTGTCAGATGCACCACTTGTAAAACCAAAGCTACTCTACATTGAGTGTTTCTAAACTTGTTGTCATGGAATATTAATTGTACTTTTTGCTCACCTTGTCTATGAAGTACAGTGCCACAGCTCTCTGTCTGATCCTCATCTCTTTTGACTTCCAGTCATCTCTATACTGAGTACGGATTCGATCCACACACTTCTTCAAACGTCGCGCAGTCTCATATTTCTGCCAGTCCTTCTCCCCCTGTAAAAAGACACATTTTTTTCTTATTAAGGCATAACTGATCAAATAGACTCCTGGTGGCTAAAGGTGTGAGAACACAAGTACCTTGATCCTGGAACTGGGATTCAACATGATGTACTTGATGGAGCCTTGGATGTTCTCTGTCCAAGACGCTAACCAGGTCACTTTGTTGTCATGGCGAACCTCCTTCCATTTTGTCCCTGGGGGAGGTTTAGGCTGCTTGGAGTCCCTACAGAAAAAGACATATGTTGACAGGCTTTCCCAATTGTATGCTGGGAGGATAGGGGATCGTTGCAGTTTTGCCTAACCCGGTTTATTCTTGAAGTTCTTTCCTCACAACTGGGAAAATTGTCAGACAATGTGAATTCTACCCAAATGTATAAGTTCAGGATTAGCTTCACATTGGTAACGCTACAGCTATGAGACAATGGTGCAGAGAGAAACACTAACCAATATGTGGGGGTCAACATGTGCTCCTGAGGTTGTGCTATCATTTGCACAGACACAGAGAACTCTGACAGGAAGGCTACCTTTGACACAGTGCCGGCATGTGTCTAAGTGTGAGTGAGTGATAAACTGCCATACTGTACATGCCACAGGCAGCACGTATAGTCTTTTCTGGCTCTTTGACAGCGAATGACGACTATAAATTTGCCTTCTCATAAATATAGGTAAGTAGAACACAATCTATAAATAAAAATAGTAATCATAATCTGTTAGTAAAAAGATGGAATGGAAGATTAAGAAAACAAGGCAGGACAGGGAGAGAGGGGTAAAGACCAAGACTATAATTGACACCATACATCTGCACATGACCTTCTGACAAACTAAAATCTTCCTCAAACACCCACTTAATACATTTTGTTTTAGCATGCTCGTACATCCTATCTACCCTTACGGTTCACACAACAATCTCATCATGTAATTTCTAATATGGTCTGACAGGGCCACCTTGTGGTACAACTCTGAACTAGACACGATTGATGAAGATAGTGATGATAATGGTGGTAATGAGATTCCTCACTTGCTACAGTTAATAATAATGTCTTCAGGTCTGATGCGGCGTTTCAACATGCCCATCTTAGGATGGTCGCCTCGTCCTCGGAACAGTCCTGGCGGCTCAATGCGGAAATTTCCAATCCTCTCCTTGTGGTTGTCCATGATGCAGAAACCATACTCCTGGAGGAGCCGTTCATTTTCTTCTTTGATTTTCTACAAGCAAACACAATGAGAGATTTGACATTGTTTTTAAAGCTGGGACAATTTGCATGAATGTAGGCCTACCTGCTTCTCCTCTTTTGACATCTGTTTCCTGGCTTCTGACTGGGCCTTGAAGTACTCACTCATCTCTTTGAAGTTGCACTTATTCAAGTCAGTGATCTTGGACTTCTCTTCTGATGTCATTTCCTAAAATAAAACAGGGGATATCTGAAGCAAATTCATTCTAAACACTTGGAACTTCACTTGAGGTATGAACAGTATTTTTCATGTTTAATATCCTCACCTTCCTCCAGTCCTTAAAGAAATTCTTCCTGAAGATGTCCTTAGTGGTGTACTCATGATCCAACATCTTGGAAAAGAATGTGGAGACCTCTTCAGCAGGTGCACTAAGCTTCATAGGCTTACCTACAAAATACAGAAGATTAAATTGTGGCTTTCACTGAAAATAACAATAATTGATAATAGATTCCAACTTAATTTTCACAAAAATATACTCACCATCGTAGTAAAATTTAACGTTGTCAGGTAAGGGTTCATATGGCGGTGCAAACACTGGACCTTTGTGTTCGAGGAAGCGCCATTTGGAGCCATCAGTATATCTTTCCTCCTCCCACCTAAACAGAGAAGAGAAACACACTCCCTAGTAGCTGCTGAAAAACAATTAACTGTCCTGGGTCTACAATTTATCTGCAAAATGAGCTTACCATTTCCACTTCTCCTCCTCTTCTTTTTTGGCTTTTTTCCCCTCAGTCACCTTTTTGTCTTTTGTCTTCTTTTTGTGCTTGACATCCTAAAACAAGTGGAGACAACAAAATAAATCTACAGAATACAAACAGCAGACACTCCAGCCCGGACTCTATGACAATGCATTAATCACAGCAGTGTGTAGACAAACATAATGAACCTCATCCTCCTCGTCTTCTTCATACTCATGTTTCCTCTTCTTGGCCTTTTTGTCATGTTCCACCTTGACTTTTTTGGGCTTGTATTCAAATCTGTAAACAATCACACAGACACGTGAACTGAACCGTAACTGTAACTACAAGGACTCTGGATTCATTTAGATGACACCTACTCTTCATCATCGTGCTCTCGTTTGGACGTCTTGTTGTGTTGGGGAGAGTGGTAGAAGCCGTTGCCTTCTTCAGGCTCGCTTTTAATGGCAACAGGGCTTGTGTCTCTAATTCACACATTGAAGGGAAGCAATATTTCATTACACTTCTATTACCGTATATTCTTTCCGAAAGCAAATCTGCTTTGTATTTAACTTTATTTCAGATGAGAAAAAGTGACACTGTTTACCTTACATATCCATTTTCCTTCTCCTTTTTAGGCTTGTCTAAATGGGATGATTGGATCTGTGAGAAACAAAGAAAGATTATCAAATGCGAATTAACTGCTTTCACACCTTTAAACAAGTTTTAACTGTCTTTAACTTTTGCTCATAGTTAGAGTTAATGGAAGCCTAGTCATCTGTACTTAACAATTAGTTTCATGTTTTGTCTTCTCAAGAGGGAAATCTATGGAACACAGTGAAATACATTAACAAACTCATGTGCTATGTCAGGACTAGGGATCCATTAGTATGTTTTTCTCCGGGTCGGTAGTGATTATTGGTAATTAATAAAGGCTGATAGCTGATATTTTTTCGAGCCAATATGCATCGGATATAATGTTTTAACAGCATGTGATAGCAGAAAACCTGTCTTTCACAACAAGGATTCTTCATTAATAAGGGTGACTATATGTTTAACTATTTTCTCTTTCTCTGTTCTATCACTTTTATTGTCCACTAATGTCTATATTTTAAAGCTGTATTAATTATTGTTATCCAGACTTTGTTTCAGGGTAAACTGTGGCTGTCTTCTAGGTCGCTGGTTGTTAGCTTAGCTTTAGCCTCTGTGAGAGTAGCTAATTTCTTGGTTTGTAGCCAGAACTTGTGTTTCTTGTTCAGTGTTTGTATTCCCTGCGTAAGAGACATTTCTGAGACCAGAGTGATACAGAAGTAGCACATTTAATTGATCAATAATTGGCCAACAAAAATACTCATACCGATAATCGGAAATATATCGATGGAAATAATGGCCATAATATTAGACCAGGCCAATAATCGATCTATTCCTAGTCAGGACCATAAAACAATCATTTCCTCATCATGATAAAACAGTTTTTTGACCTGAATGTCTCACTGTAAGTATTCAGTCACAATGACAAAACTAAAAACAATATGTAGTCCTAAGATGTATAGGCTGCTGTGAAACTGCATACTGAGGATCCATTATCAAACCTTCTCTTCTCTCCTCTTTTCTTTGTCCTTGTCTTTCTCTTTGTGTTTTTCTCTGTGCTTGTCTGAGCTGCCGTCGCTGTGCTTCAGCTTCTCTTTGTCTTTGTCTCTGTGTTTTTTCTCAGAATGCTCCTTATGCTCGCTGGAACACAGAGGTCAGGGATCAAGTACAAGGGTCAGGCGTTGTCCAGATGCACAGACACAGAAGATGTCATCAACGGAGAACCGACCACCAGCAACATACACTTTATCATTTTTAACACACAATGGCAATGTTATTAATCTGCCATCATATTGCAGCCCACAACAATTTTTATCAGCCAAAAAGAAACCAAAGCAAATGTTCCGCAGTGGTTCGAACTGCAAATGTTTTGCAGATGTCATTCATGAAAGTGAATCTCAGGGCTTTCATGTGAAGCATGACAGAGTTCTGTTAGTTCCAATTAAATCAGCAGTGCCCTCTGTGATTCTTTTTGTTTTTTTTTAAGTTTGCCTTTTTATGTTTCATACTGACAGAATCTGCATATAAATGCAAAACCTTTGTCACTGTCTTCCTCATTTAAAATTCAGTTAAAACAGCCACTAGCAAAAAACTGCAAGGATAAATACATGTTATGAGTCAACAATCAAAACTGATCATTTTAGGAGCTGCAGGCAAGTGTAATATATGAACACTGATTCCAGTATTGTCGAGTATTTCACCAAACAAGTGAGAGAAAGGAACAAACCTGTTGCTGTGCTTGAATTTCTCTCGCTCCTTGTCTTTCTTGTGGTCTTTGTGTCTGTGTTCCTTGTCTTTGTGCTTGTCTTTATGTTTGTGAGTGTCTATGCCACAAAGGAAAGATCAACTTGTTCAGTAACATAAAAAAATCAAAAAAAAATATCATTTTGTTGAATGTGTATCATCCAACTATCCGATATTTTATGTCTAGCTCGTTACACTTGTAGATTTAAAAGGCTTTTAAGGTCGTACATAAGGCAACATAAGTACTAGTAAAACAGCACCAAGTCTGGGAATGAAGGAAAAACTCAGGGAACAAATGCCTCTGCATTTGTTCCTTTTTTAAAGTTTGTGAACAAGAAACATCTTTCAAAGCTTATTACTATTATTATTTAGAAGACAAATCTCCAGTAGGAGATGCTGCAATGGACATAACCTTAGAAAAATAACATTACAATCACAGACATAGAAGGGGTTAATAACTGTTGAAAAAAACTCGAAAAGAAGAAAAATTGAAAAGCTGTGCAATGTCAGCAAACTGCACTAAATATTTCAGCAATTGCTCCTATACAATGCTTTAATATTTGACTTGGCACATCACTACCGATCACTTCATGTGAAGGCTTCATTTTACTGTGGTAGTTAGTCAAGGTGGAGCTGGTTTTAACTATACAATGTAATCTATAAAAGTGTAAAATCGTTGTAAAATCTGAAATCTATAAAGAAAACTATGGCTTATGACGCCAAATAAATGGAGCAAAGTGTGCAACATTTAGCCAAATTGAAAACATTCAACTAAAGCATAAGTAACTCTGCAAGTACAGTAATTAAATCCATATTACACTACTTTAAAATTAAACAATAAAGCTTAGATAAGGGTGAGCAGTGAGGAACCATCAGGGGTCAGTACCCACCACTGGCATTTGCCAAAAGATTCCTAATACTTCAAATCTTGCCTCATGATATTAATTTTCTCTCACTACTTAACACAAAAATAGCTTTAGCAGGATTTTTAAATTGAAAATAATAAAGATTGTACTTGAAAAGAGTAGGGGGGTTCATACAGTCAGTGAAATGATTAGTCTACAATGATTTTACAGGAGTGTCATTATTAAAACGTGTCCTGCTGAGTGAAATTCCCACTGACCATCACCTTGTGGCCCCCTGTTGTCATGGCAGTTGAATAACTGTTGTCTGCTACTGTCATGTGAAACAACAATACACATCCCAGATACAAAACAAGTTCACACTCATTTTTGTGCTGTGCATCAAATCAAACCTTAGAATCAAAGAAAAAAAGTGCGTCCAACTTTTGCAGGAGTAACGGACACTGATGTGTGGAGGCTATAATTTGTGCAACAACAACAACAAAAAAGACTACTCAATGCAAATGTTTTTAATAATGTAGTGCAACTTTGTGGTGTGTGTGTGACTTGAAGTTTTAAACTCTTGTGTGAGCATTCCCTGATGGCGGTGCAGATAGAAGCCTCTTGCACAGAGATGGAGGCAAAGAGTGCATTTGGTTGGGAGATAGGGGCAGGGAGAGGCGATAAGCGCCCAGCTCTCGCCTCCATATCACGGCAGACAGTTGGCTCTCTGATCGGCGCCCTGGCTGCTACATACAGAAAAAGAAAATGGCGCAGAGACTAAGTCCTCAGCCCCAATTCGGCCACTTTCAGCTCCTAAATTCGCCGTGTTTGCACGCACATATCACAAAACTAAAGTATGCAATATTAACACGACGCCAGGCCCTTCCGGAATAACCCATCAGATGAAAAAACCGAGGGTCGCAAGTGTGCATTTCAGACCCTCTTTTTGAACAATAGCCGCAAGAGAGTGGAGGAGAAGGGACTTAGTCTCTGGGACGCCATTTCTGTCCTTTAAAACTAACAGCACACAGGTAGACACGATTCCAACTGGAAATAGGAGTCAATATGAATAAAAATCCCCATCAGAGGACCTACCGCTTCCTTTAGATCCAGAATTGACCTGAAATTTGAGGGGAAAAATGTTTTTAATATTTCAATTTTCAAAATGCCGGTAGCTCGGTTATTCAAGTTTCAATAGACATACAAATGAACCCTCGCTATTACGTGTATTTTGCTACAATAAAACGCCACCATTTCGCGTAATTTAAAAGTTTCCTCTAAAACGACAGCGAGGAGCGCTAACTTACAACGTTAGCTAGCGTTTCTTTGCCTTTATTTCACATCCTGACGGTTAATACTCGTGTTATTATCAGTTACTGCTGAGGAATTAGTAAAAACTGCCTAAAATACGTTAATTAACGGCCTTGGGCTACCTGAGAGTCTCCGCGTCCGTGATCTCCGCTCATTGTCAAGTTGTTTTTGTTAGTGAAGCAGGTAAAGTTGGCACAGCAGACAGCTGCTCAGGATGCGGCTGCTCAGGATGCGAGGCTCGGGGAAACCTCACTGACAGCCTGGAATGGAGTCCCAACGTTTACCCACTGCGCATGCTCACACCGACCTGGATGCCGACAGAACGCTGTGCGCGGTCCTCACCTGAACCAGCATCAAAACGCCATCTGACAAGCTGTTGTGGACTCTGTATCCTGTCTGAATCCACTTTAAGTGCATTCACAGGGGATGTGTGTTTATGGACCATGTGCTGTCAAGCCTTTCAACTCCTAAACACCTCAAGCCACCACCTATTATCAAAAATAATGCAGTGTACAGCAGTTCTGCTTAGAATTATGAGACAAATTATGGGACAAAATATGAATCAAATCACGCTGTTTCACAGAAGGAAAGCAGTAGAAAATTTAATTCAGTTTTACAACATAATTATACAATAATGACAAGCTCCATTATCAGTCTTCACATGATTAATCCAGCATTTAATATAAAAAGCACATCCACACAAACTGTATGCACACATTCTAGCTACAATCTCACATAATAGCATGGATAAACGAGAGCATAATTCTTTTGACCACAAGCTGTACATGATTTCTTTTTTCCAGTACAAATTCATAATCTGGGTTAGAGAAACCAATATCAACTGATTCACAGCAGGGAAACAAAACATTTACAGTACAGTTCACAGGTTACCACGACTGCAGTGGTGCCTATTTAGACTTCCTTCGTTTGGCCTGGGTGGGGCTCGCTCCAGTTTCTGTTAATAATAGCATATAAGTGCGTTAGGGGAAAATGAGCAATGCTGTGTGTAGGTTAGGTGTAGAGACAGATATTGGTCTTTTAAAGTGTTCGTTACCTTTTACAGCAGCACTGGTTCCAGGCCTGGCCGATCTCTTCCTGATGCCGCTGTCCGCCACTGGCTCCTCCTCTACCTCTTTCTCTGCCCGGGAGCTTCGTCTGCTTGGCCCTTTGGGCTTCTCCACAGCAGCTCTGGGAGAACCACACAGAAAAACAACAAACGACAAGGAAGGAAGGACAACACACGGGCATGTTATTAAACGTGCAAGGGTGTTGGTTAACTCTGCTCTACTCACAGAAAGATATAATACCAATCAGGACTCTGCTGTTTTTCCTCGTCTACCACAGATACTGTCCGTCTTCATCCCGACAGCATCCACTACGTCGACATGATCACTGCTTGTGTCTTTGCAGCGCAAACATATTAAAATACATACCTTGGGACTAAGTTGATGGGCGTCTTTCTTTTCTTTGCCCATCTGTGATAGAAGTGGAAAAACAGCGGTAAACTATAAACTGTGCTGAACAAACATGGCTTCACTTCCACACCACAATATGACAATCCCCAGGAAAAGAGATACGGCCATAAAGGTCAGCGGACAGATACAATTTGTTTTGTTGTAGGCAGATTTTTTATTTAAGCTTTCAACATGCATTAGTATATTTATTTTGTTGCATGCTAATCATACATACCAAGCGCTGAGGCCACGAGGCTCATTGTTTTCACCATGTACCCCCATGGCCAACCAAATGAACTCCCTGAGTTTCAGTAGAGCTTGAAATGCCTAAGCATTTCTTCTTCAAGAGCATGAGTCTTAAAATTAGGCCAATCAATAGTAAGGGACACCTTAAAAACCCAAACCCATGAAGCAGTACACAGCTAATCAACAACATGGTGATTTAAAGAATAAAAATGTTAAAAAGAATCTCACCCCTGCTCAGAACCTGTTGGGACGTCTTCACCTGAATAACACAAAAGCACAAATTACTTCTATGCCATCTCGTTCCAAATAGCTCATATGACATTGCTCCTCTGTATTTATTAGAAATGCAGTTTTAACAACAGTAAAACAAGGATGACTACACTTACTCGTCTTCTCAGTGGCAACAGGTTCCTGGGACTGTGGTACTTCTTGCTGAATAGGTGCTGGGAATGAAAGGATGATATGGTTCAACTGGAACATTTTCAAATAGCAAACACATATGTTCTCTGGTCTACTGTGGTCACCTGTTACCGATGGTTTTGCACAGAGACAGTGTTTTCCTCTTCAAACAACAGGGAGAAGAAATGTTAAACATTGTGCTATTACAAAATGTAATAATTAACACTTAGTGCAGCATGGACACAAGGTGCATTAAGGTATGTGCAGTCACCTGACCTGACAAGGATCACACCCAGAATCTGACTATTATCCCATTTACTTGATAAATGTATACATACTGAATAATCATTGTAACCAATAGCTGTGTGTTTACCTGTGGTGGGCTGAGTGCTTTCAGCAGGTGCTTTAGCTGGTTGCATGGATTGCTCCACAGTTGGGGGCTCAGACTGTCCTGGTGAAACTCCACTGGGGTTAGCAGCTGGAGAGGATGTGGTGAGGGGAGCGTCCTGAGCAGGTCTAGGTGCAGCAACAATTGGAACAATGGAAGGTACAGGACTTTGTACAGGAGTGGCCGTGGAAAGCAAGGTAGAAGAAGAGACACCAGTGGTAGTATCGACTACAGTGACAACAGGTGCTTGAGACATTGCCGCCTGTGCTGGGCTTGAGACAGAAGCTGGTGCAATCACTGGAGCCTGGCCAAGAATCTGAGTGGCAGCAGTAACTTGGCCTGAGACTGCAACTGGAGAGGAGACTACAGGCTGAGTAATGTTGCTTGGAGCAACAATAGAAGTGTGGGGAGCTTGTGCTTCAATCTGAATAGCTGTACTTGCAGGAGGATTAAAGGTCTGTGGCAGTACAGGTCCTGTATGACTCTGTGCAGGCCTTTCTATGGGGCTTTGCTGGGAGTCCGCTGTACCAGAAACTGCAGCAGCAGGCTGTGCAGGCTTATTTTTCCCCTGGGCAGTGAGAGATGGAGACATGGGGCTTTTTCGCATGGTGGTAACAGCTCCAGGACTAGAGCAGGGAGGAGAAGCAAGAGGTGCTTGAAAGGGAGGTGCTGCTGAAGGGCTTGGATGTGGAGATGGCTGCCGAACTGGGAGAGCAGATTTCTGAGTAGAACCTGCCTCACCAGGATTTTCAGTTTTAACAGCCCCCGGGTTTATCTGCTGAGGATTAAGGGGAGTACCAACTGGGGCTGACGAGGACATAGTCGTAGCAATCTGGACCTGTCCAACAGTACTCCTGGCAGCCTGGGTGCTGGCCATGGTAGCCACTGAGGACTGGATGGAGCTTGGTGTAGGAGATAGTTGGATGTTTGTAGTGGACACTTGAATAGATCCAACCATAGTGACTGCCTGTGATACCACTGTTGTATTGGGAGCCACAGATGTACCTGGGACTTGAAAAATTGGGTTGATAAATACGGGGGTGGTGGTGATGAACTGAGGCCGAGGGGCAGGGCTCTGCTGCCGGATGTCCTGAGGTCTAATGTTCTTGTTAGGGACAGCCACCATGGTGGAAACCATAGATGTGGGTGCCTGTGGAGTTGGGGCAGAAGTGATGGGGTTGGAGGTGACAAACACAGTGATCTGGTTGGGTGAAATGGTGCTGGAAGAGGCAGGGATCTGGATCACTGAATGAACATTTGTCACTGGTTTAGGACTAGGGCTTGCTTTTACAGTCGAATTGGCTGGGTTTACAGCAGAGCTGGAGTTAGAAATGGTACTCATGGTTGAAGCAGAACTGTTCTGTCCAGAAGTGATTGGGTTGGGGTTTACACTTGGGGTGGCAATAGTGTTAGTACTGACAGTGCTGCCAAGAGTAGGTGATGGATTTACATTTGGAGTTGGATTCACACCCAGACTGGAGATGGGGTTTTGGTTAAGACTGGGAGTAGTATTTGAGTTCAAGTTAGTGGGAGGCTGTGAGCTGGGAGTTGAAGCAAGCTGCAAGTTAGGACTGCTGGTAGGGACTGGGACAGCAGGTTTGGGTTTAGTTTGTGTTTCACTTATAGTGGCAGTAGTAGCGACTGGCGCTGATACATCTGTACTCTGAGAGTTATTGTGAACTGGTCTGTCTGAATCCAAAGCAGACTTGGGACTGTCCTTTCCCATGACATTCCTAACAGTACTACTCTGTATGGGGCGAAGAGGCATGTTTGGAACACCTGTGTTATCCAGTAACTGGTTGAGGGAGGTTGGCGGTGCTCTGACAGCAGGTGAGACCTCAGACTCCTGCACAGGTGCTAGCTGTGTTGGTTGCCTATCCTCTGTGCCAGCCTGCAGCTCCGTGTCAGGTTTAGGCTGCTGTGGCACGGGTAGACGAGGACTTGCCATTCTGGGAGCTGATAACTCCCTCAAAGGTTGTGGCTGGGGTTGAGGTTGGGGCATCTGCCGCTGCTCTGCTGTCAGCATTCCCTGACTTTCCCTGACTCCATCAGGAGGGTTACCTTGAATCCCATGGAGGGTGCTCTGGGTCTGTTGGGCCTCCATGCCCACACTTACTTGTGAAGGCATAGATACTGGACTTGGAGGTACTGAGGTAGGGCTCAGCATCATTGTTTGCCCCTGAGGGTTGACCAACTGCTGCTGGTGGGGAGGGCAAGTGATAGCCATTTTTGTCGCCTTTTGTCTTCCTGGACTTGGGGTGGCTGACTTGCGGCTAGAGGCTGGGCTTGACCTCCGACTATTGCTTGGACTTGCCCTCTTGCCTTGCCCTCCAGGCTGTTTATCCTGTTTTGCAGCTGCAGCCCCTGCACCAGTGCCAGCAGAGAAAGCCTGCTGATTATTATTAGTGGTATTTCCACCTGCAATGCCATTGTTGTTGTTGCCTGGTAGAGTTAGATTTGGGGGGGCCTGCCCGATGGCTTTCAGAGTTGTTGGGTTAAGACCTTGCTGGTCAAATCCCCTGTTTAAGTTCGGCTGTCTCGGAGGGAGAGGAATGTTGATTTTTGGAGGAAACAGCCCTGCAATAGAGGCATTTAGTCTTTCAGGTGAAAGATTAATTTCAGAGGGCTCAGTACTGGGTGGGCGATTAGTTGGGGTGAGAGGATGGTGGTATGGTCTGGGACTGGCTCTGTTTGGGGTTTTAGGTCTGGAGCTCTGTGAAGTTGTGGGGACATTAGGGAAATGAAGACCAGGCATTGGGCCTCCTTGTTGAGGCTGAGTGGGTAACTGTTGCTGAGGACTGGCTCCAGTGTGTTGGGGCATTT